>NW_027397078.1:30455946-30555386 GCF_003265705.2 Callorhinus ursinus
ACACACACACACACACACACACACACACACACACACACACAAATGTATGCACCACTCAACATTGTCTGCAAAACTTCCCTCCAGTTCTTTTGAAGTGAAACCACCACTCACCCCAACCGCACTCCCCAGATATCAGCGCTGTAGAAAGTGAAGGGCTTGTCCCTGCTGTGTGGTTTGGGGTTTAAAAAAAAAAAAAAAAAAAAGAGGCAGGATTAAAGCGCTCATTTCAAGTCCCAAAAGTAAAATACGACTTGGCCTACGGCAGTCCTAATTCTTTCCAGAACTCATCCCGGAATTGCCCTTTTAAACAACCAGTCATTAACCCAACTCTGGGTCTTTTATAGCTGCGAAAACCGATCGCGCACATCATTTATTCATTACGCTTATTATTATTGTTATTGCAGAAAAGCAGCGAATTCCCGGGGCGCGGTGCAGAGGGGGGTTTTTTGTTTGTTTGGGGGGGTGCGCGAGTGGGGAGCGTCGGCGAGGGGGCTGGGCTGCAGGGCAGAGGTGCCCGGAAATCCCCGAGGAAGGATGCCGCGACAGCGCCCCCGCCTCGCGCGCTCCGCGGCCACCGCGCTCCGGCGCAGCTGCTGCAGCAACGGAGGAAGCTTCTTATGTAAGCCAGAGCCGCTGACATCACCTTCGCCACGAGCGTCGCAGCCGGACTAGGCGCCAAAGGACCGGCGCGCGGGCCTAGCGCCCCCGCCCACCGTCGGTTCGTTCCTAAAGGTTTCGGCCGCCGCCTGATTTGACCGACCTGAGCGCCCCTCGGAGGGCAGATGACACAGAAGGACATTTATTGGGAGCCCTAGGGTGTCGCAAGAGTGAAGTTAAAGGGCAGCAAAGATGCCCAAGGGTCTTCCACACGCGGGTGGATTTGGGGCGACAGTGCACGGTGGGGGAGGGGGGAGGGGAACACGCCTCCAGGCTCCTCAGAAGGCAGACGGCATCGAGAGCCATTTAGTAGGAGCCCTGTGCTGCTGGGCGCAGGAAAGGTGCCCGGGGTCTGGGACACTCCTGCCTCCACGCCCATCCCCGCGGCCCCTCTGGGCCACAAGGTTAGAGCAGAGGCTTCGGAGTTCACTCGCGCGGCGGACGGCGCCGCGCTACGTCGCACGCAAGCGCAGGCACAAGTTCGGGGCTCGGCGCAGACCCTGAGGTAACAGTAAGAGTGACAAAACCGCTACGGCGTTACAGAAGCCCTAAAAGGACGCTCGCTACTCCTCGAGCCCCCCAAGCACGCACGGAGGGTACTACAGGGCTCGGGGCTGGACTGCTGGAAACCACCGAAGTTGCACCAATCCCCCACCCCCACCCCCGGGGAAGGCGAGTCCCGGGAATGAATGACAGACCCCTCTGCCTCCTGTGTCCCCAACACTCTCCCTCTCAGCCCGCGGCTGCCTACGAGTTCCCAGGCCGCCCCTTTAACTTTCTCCCCCCCCCCACCCCCTTCCGCGACTGCATCCCCGCCTCCCGCCCAGCGGGAACTCCCAGCACCGGGAGGCCTGGGGTGGGTCCCAGAGGAGGGGAGGGTGGGGAGGCGAGAGTTAAGGTGCAAGCTGCAGCGGGCGCGGCGCCGCGGGGCTGGGATTGCGGCGACCGGGGAGGGCGCGAGGGTGCGGCGCCGGAGCGGAGCGCCGGGCGGGCGGACGGCGCGGGTACTCACGCACTGCCTCCTGCTTGGGGTCCAGCGTGCCAAGGACGCGCTGCACGCTGCTGAGCTTGCCCTGCAGCGCCCAGACGCGGCGGTGGGTCAGCTGGATGTCGCTCTCGAGCTCCTGGAAGAGGCTGCACGCGTGCCGGGCCACGTCCGAGAGCTGCCGGAGGATGCGGGCCAGCGCGGCATTGCTGACCGCGCACAGGTCCAGCATGAGCAGCACGGCCGCGGCTGCCGCCGAGGTGGCCTCGCCAGCCGCGGACGCCGCCTCCGCGACCCCCGCCGCGCTCTCCTCGCCCGCTGCTGGCGCCTCGCCGTGCGGCGGCTGCGCCTGGTCGGTCGGCGCGGGCAGGGGCGGCGGCGGCGGCGGCGGCCCGGGAGGCGCGCGGGTGGGATCCTCCGGCCCCGGCGCCACGGCCTCGTCCCGTCGGTCCGGCGGTTGCAGGGGCGGCGGCGGCTCAGCGCTGCCTCCGTTAGCGTCCTCCGCCGGGCCGGGCGCCGGGCGCCGCTGCCGGCACAGCCACTGCGGCTCCACGATCCTCTTGGCGAAAGGCATCCCGCGAAGCCGGGCCGAGACTTTCTGGTCTCCTCAAAGCGCCCCTTGCGAGCGGGGAACCGGGCGCGCCCACCTGGGCGGAGAGGGAGCAGGAGTCGGGCAAAGGCGCGACCGGGCGGTCCGGAGACGCGAGGGCTCCTCAGCTCACCTGGTCTCCTCCTCTTCCCCGCCCCTCTGGCAAATCAGTCCACCTGGTCGTCCTCCGGGCGCACCGTTCCCTGGGTAGGATGACAAGAGCGGGGCACAGAAATCCCGGGGTGCGCCTGGGCTCTCCTCACTTGCTTCCGACCCGGGTCGGCTGGCTCAGCTCCATCATTCCTGCCTCGCCGCCGGCGCCCCGGCCGCTGCCGCCGCCACCGCCTATATAAATGGGCGTGTATGTGTGTGTGTGTGTGTGTGTGTGTGTGTGTGTGTGTGTGTCTGTCTGTCTCGGTGTGAGTGTGTGCGCGCGCCTCAGTTTGAAAGTACCCCGGCGCAGGCCTCTCCCCGCGCGCCCCTCGGCCGCTCCGGGGAGCGACTGCGCCCGGGATCTCACTCCCTCTCTGGGCGGGGAGGAGGTTTCGGAAAGGCGCTTTGAAAACCCGGAGAGAGGAATCCGCCTCCAGCCCGAGTGCAGGAGGCGGCGCGGGGGTGGCGGGGCGGACGCAGGGCGGAGGGAGGCCGGGGCGAGGGGGGCGCAGCGCCCTGTGCGGCCGCTGGGAGTCACTGGTGGCCTCGCCGCGCCCGGCGCGCTCCGACGCAAAGACACTCGCATCCAAGGGGTTAGGATTGAGACTCTCAGCGTGATGGGGGCAGGAAGTCCTCAAATTGGGGTTGGGGGTGTGGGTAGCGAGCGCAGAGGCAGGAGGGTGGGGTATTGGGGTTGCGGCAGATTTGGCGTGTTGGAGCAAGTTGCTTCGCCGAATTCCAGCTCTGAGCAAGTCCTTTGGGTCCTTAGCAGGAAAAGCTGGGCTGCCCCTCGGAGAGCCCCCGGGCTCTGTAAGCGTCGTGGGACAGCTGGGGTGGGAGGTGATGAGGCTTGGGCGCTTCCCAGAGTGGCCAGGATGCTGTTGATACCTCTTTCCAGGCAACTCTCGGCCGCCTGCGTTAGGCCAGGTCTCTAAAGAGTATCATGAATGAGGCCCAAACCAACAATGAGCAAAAGCCCCAGAAAACTGATGGCAAAACTCATTGGCATGTTAGGTGAGATAAGCCGGATCACCTGCGTGTTACCCTACTGGGCTGATCATACACAGGGATTTTCGAGTTCTCTATCAGAGAGATGATGATTCCCAGAAGAAAGTTTTCCCCTGCAGTTAACTGAAAGGTATAATTTCTAAAAATGCATGTATTTCGATTGCCGCAGTCTGCAGGCTGGATGCTGTCAGCCTAAAACCTAAAAAAAAAGAGTTTGGGAAATGTTAATAAAACACATGCTTTCATCCCTCCAAAAAGAATACTGTAAAAATATTTTTTTTATTTTAAAGCCACAAGCCAGATCTTGGGAATGCAGCCTTCATTTCTTGTGTCTAAAGAGAACATGGAAAAAATATGTTTTATGGCAACAATAAAGTCCTCCAGCCCTGCGGTAGTGCCTCCTCTCCGCTCTCCCTGCCTTTAGTGGGAGCCTGCACAGGGCCCCCACAGTCAGCACTTTGGACTGGCCCACACTTTGGTTATGAAGGCTTCAACAGACCCTTCCTTCTCTTATTCTACCAAAAAAAAAAAAAAATTAATAACATGGGGCGCCTGGGTGGCTCAGCCGTTGAGCGTCTGCCTTCAGCTCGGTCATGATCCCAGTATCCTGGGATTGAGCCCCGCATCGGGCTCCCTGCTTGGTGGGAAGCCTGCTTCTCCCTCTCCCACTCCCCCTGCTTCTGTTCCCTCTCTCGTTCTCTCTCTCTCTGTGTCAAATAAATAAATAAAATCTTTTAAAAAAATTAATAACATTTTGGCAAGGGAACATCCTTGTTCATAAAAGATCCAGGCTGGGAATTTGAGGGTAAAGGGTCATGATGTCTGCAAGGTACACATAATCGGTTCAGTAACAACAACAAGAATAATGATGATAATAGTCATGTCTATGTACAAAGACAGAGAAAAAAGTGAATATGGCAAAATAATGAGTCTAGGTAAAGGGCATTTTGGGAGTCATTGTACATTTCTTGCAACTTTACATTTGGTTTTGTTTCCAAACAAAAAAAGAAAATATTTTGGAAAAGGGTCTTTTAGGAGTTGTTTTTTATCTCACAAATCTAAAAAGCTTAGAGCTGGTTGTTTTCAAATTCAGCTTGACTTTTTAATATGTTCGAAATTCTGAACATGAGTTCTGCTAGGTAGCCAAGCCACACACTCCTCCCTAAACATATTGAGGCATAAAGAACAATGAGGGGTTTTAAAGGCATCCAGTTAGCAAGCCTTGTGGCAAGTCGGCCCTGCCTGTCACTCCCCCTCACCCAGCACTGTCCTATTAATAGCACCCAGGGGGCCAGTAGAGTGGGCTCAGCTGAGCACTCACAGGGGCAATGAGCCGGCTTGGGTTGTCACTCCTAAAAGGAGCTTGGGATCATTGGTGAGTTCCTTCCTGGGCCCCAGGGTCCCTGCGGCACCGCCAGCCTTGATTGAAGGAGAGGGCAAAAGAGTCTCACAGAAGAGGAAGAGTCTTCCTCCAGGTCTAGGAGGAGGAGGATTCCAGGGGGTAATTAAGTTCAAGAACAGGCTAGGGACGTTGGTGCCTGCCCCGAAGTGGTCAGCATAGACTGAAGTCAAGATTTCAAAATGATTCAAAGCACACTTCAACTATGCAAAAAAGAAAACTCTCTTTGTAATCTCCTGGACTCCTAGTCATGTGCTAATAAAGCCATTGGGTTCAAAATTAAAAGCTTTGATTTTGGCTTTTGATCCCTTCCGTTCTCAGTCCACTGTAAAGTATGAATAAAGGCACGTTTAGAAATGTGATTGTTCTACATCTGGAACACCACCTAAATAAAAACTATGTGTCAGCTATCCAAGGACAGCTTTAAGACAACTTCCTAGCCTCACTGTACCTCTTCCCATTTTAAGCCTCTCCTATGTGACCTACCTTCCTCTCTCTCTCTCTTTCTCTCTCTCCCTCTCTCTCTCTCTCTCTCTCTCTCTCTCACACACACACACTCTTCAGCTTGGCTCCTAATGTATAGAACTGAAATACTGAAATCAATAAAAGTGTAGCAACCACATGTAATCATGATGAGATGTATGAATATTCTTAATGCTGATGCGTTTTCCACACATCCACAGGAGCTGTGCCTTCCTTAATCAAATCCCCGATCGCACCATTTTACTCTGGCTTTTCCCGCAAAAACCTGATGAAATCAAGGTTGGGATCTGAAGCCAGACTACTATACCTACTTATGTGCGTGTTCATCTCTCCTGATCACATACCGCCCCCCCATGTGCCCCTTTACTACCATGAGCTTGTAGCCAAAATGGAAAGGAAAGGCAGCATTTAAAAATAACTGGCCTAATCCCCAGCAGTCAAACTCACGCAGCTCAAAGGCCAGCACAATTTCCCCATAGATGCTAATGTTCGGTCAGTATAAACCTAAGGCCATTGTAAAATGAATGAAATACCCCATCTATGTCACCACACCCCCCAGTCACGCTCCTGCCTGCTGCAGCCCAGGGGGAACCAGTGCCAACAGTCAAGCTCCTCTAGAGCCTCCCAAGCAACAAAACAGTTTCCTGAAAGATTCTTCATCAAAAATGTCTGCTCTGTTTCAAATATCCCAGCATTGATGCTGCACCATCATTATTTATACTTGAAAAATATTTATTTTGTCTAAGAAATTCCAGGAGATACGTGGGCTCGTTAGCATAATCATGTAATTATAGTGACTGGAGTCTCCCTTCCTCCACCCAGTTGCACCGATTCCTCACCTAATCACTCTAATTCACTCCTGAAAGCCCTGCCACTAAGTAAAAAGCTGTTAAATAAAAAGTATTTTCATTAATTTTTGGGGGGGAAATCATGAGCATTCCATCCCAACCCAAGTTACCCAAACCACTTTACAGATAGAAAAATATATCAAGTTTACATAAGTAAAAAGCAACAACTTGGGAGTAAATGAATATGGTATGCCCATAAAATGTAATGTTAAAATATCTGGCAATGGAGGTGCATTGTACTTGCCAAAGGAGGAAGAGCAGATCCGAGAGTGGGTAGCGATGGCTGGAGGAGGAGAGAGAGGTTGCCATTCTTGGGAAACTCTTGGAGAGTCATATGGTTCACATTCAAGCAGAAAACTTTCTGGAGCTCATGGCTATCCTACACTTGAATTGCACCCCCGAATAAAGTCATAGCACAGAAAAACAACTTTAGGGCAAGATAAAAGCTAAAGATGAGAGAGCCACAGAACATATGAGAAGAAGGCATGTGCACAGTCAACCGAAGGACTGCAGGAGATGTTACTGGCCCCTCTCCCTCCCACGCCAGGAGGCCACACTTCATGCTCCCCAGGAGGTTCTCCCAAGTTGGATGTTAGCTGCTGAGCTCTGACATTCACCAACTCCCTCTCTGCTTTGGCTTTGCTGGTTCACGGGAGGAAGCTAGCGGCCCATGGGTGTGTGCCAGCTTGTTGGAGGGAGCATGCATTCTCCCAGAGCTAAGGTTCACAGCATAAACATCGTGTCCAAAGCCTCCACGGCTTTGTTTTTGAAACTCAAAAGTCCAAGCGCTTCTGGTTCGAGAACCTTAAATTTGGCTTTGTGTACCTATGTTCCCAGGAAAGACCAGGGGGAAGAACTCATTAATACATCAAAATATGAAGCCACCATACACATAAGCACAGGTGCATACATATTGACAATTATCATGTGTATAGTTTTCAGGGGAAAAAAAAAAGACTATATACCACTCCCAAAGATTTTCCTTTATTTCAGTTTGTGCTTTTCTTCCTCAAAAATCCTCATTTAGCCTATCGAGTGTGAAGGACAAGAGTTTCTCTCTGCATTTTACTGACAGGGACACATGGGCAGAAAAATAGATAATGCCAGTAAGTGGTTTTTCCAAAACGCCAAAGACTGTGAATCCAAAGACTGTTCTAACCAGCTTTTTTATCTTCCCTGCAAAGAACTGTTGATTGCTCACATTGTTTCCAACGGCAGAAATTTTGACTTCTTTCTTATCTTAAGAACTCCTAGCCTCACATTTTACAACTGAATATAATTTTAAACATGCCAAATCTGGATCTAGTCAGAACTGCAAATACATCAAAATAACGGACAGAGTTAAAGCAGATGGTGATAGCAAACAGGAAAGTTTCATTCACTGATTCGTTCTTCTGGTTATGCAACAAACATTTACTGGAAGCTTTATTTACTGAGTGCAAACATCTATTGGGTGCTCAGGCCTCTGTTGGCTGCCAGGGATCTAAAACGAAAGAAGACATAAACACCGCTCTCAAAGGGTGGAGTCTTATAGGGTAAATAGACCTGTAAACAAATCAAGGTAGTACATCGGCCAGCGAGCTATAATAGAGATAAAAATTAAGTGCAATTCACAATCCCAGAGTGATTAACGCGGTTTGGGGGGAATCCAGGGAGTCTAAACGCAACAGAGGCTTCAGCGAGTGCTGGGTCTTCCAGCTTAGAAACCGGAAAACTAAAGCTGAGCCCAAGCATCAGCACATGGTTGAAAGCAAAACAGTGGCGAAAAAATTAAGAGGCCCTCCAGCCAGCTGTAAGAGAAGACGTGCTTTTGACTAGAATCATGAAATGGCACTTCCAACAAGTCTTTTAAAAATCCTGGAAACCAGTTGGTAGGAGAAAGAATGTGGAAATTAGGTTGTTTTTTTGTTTTTGTTTTTGTTTTAAGGTGATTTGTAATTCTCACACTTTGGCGGGGCTCAGTTTATAAAGAGGAAGTCGATTTTTAATATATTTACTATAAAGGAAAGGCTTCAGTTGGGTAAAATGAAGCACAGTCTCTAGAGCACATGGTGCTAATAAAGCTAACCAGCCATTCCCTAAGGGTTCATAAGCTCTCCCCCCCACACCTCCCTTTTTTTTGAACTGTGCAGAATTTGCTTTCCAAGCACCCTTCTGTGAGGAAAACGACTGGCGCGGGCCTTGACCCAGAGGAAGTGCTTTTGACTGTGGTGGTCCTGAAATAAATCAGCTCTTTTGGAGAGGAACTTGAGGGAGCGCAATCAACAACTCACGTTATCAGTCTGGGACACAGCCCTTGTGAACAGCAGAGGCAGCAAACTGCAAACTTTATCAAGATTGTAGTGCTCATTAAGGAAGTGAAATTGAGCCAGATTTGAAGGAAAGCGCTGTAGTAATTACAGAGTTATGAAGATTTAAAAGCTATGCGCCTGGGCACGCAGAGCGCAACGTGTTTCCTTTGGGTTCAGAGACACCGCAATTACAGGGCTTAAGGGGAGCAAAGCACCGAATTAGAACTCCCCATTAGTTTGATGAATCACTGATGTAAGTGCAGGCACCGGAAGTGGCTGTGGCTCAGCCTGATTTCTGTCCACTGTTCTCCCTCTAGTTCCTTTACAAGATGAGGGGGTCGGGGAAGAACACAAGCCTTGGGTTAATGATAAAAAACTGAGCACAAGAAAGTTAAAACTTTCCGAAGCTTAATGATTTCCCTACATTGGTGTTGGCTTTGCCAAGAGTTGTATAATAGCGTGTTCTTTCTTCTTCCTGGGCTGTTACATGGTAATGGTACAACAATGACATGTTAGTAAATCTAATAAGAAAACCAGAGAATAAAGTATTTTATGTGGGTGTAGAACAAGTTAACATCCCCACGGGAAGCTCACCGAGATAATAATATACAATACTGCACAAGACATGCTAGAATAAACAGACAAACAAACAACCAGTATCTAGCCAATTAGCAATCGTGGGCAAAAGTCTGGTTCTTTGGAAGGAACGGTTCGACCCTTCTGATTGACCTAACAAATCTACTTGCAGAAATGGTGTCTTGCCCCAGAAAGTGATGCTGCTGGTGTGAGGTAAGTATTTCGGGGTCAGGATATTTGACTCTGTGACTCCACATCAATACAACCAAAAACTACAGCCAATTTTTTTTTTTTTTTTTATGAACGGGGGACACAAAGGCACAAAGAGGTCAACACACTAATTCCAACCCAGCATGACCACTCAGACAAAGAACTCCGTAGATGAAACTCCGGAACTCACGGCCCAAAGATACTTTACTGGACAGGCCAGCCTTTAAATTGGGCGCCGAGATGATGCTTGGTGGGAAAGGTGATTTTGTCAGCAGGAGATTTTTAAATAAAAAATGTCACCAAAATTTACTTACGTGGCCCTTCTCATATTTGCGCATGAACTACAAGGCTCCTGGGATCAAATGTGAGACAACCGACCAGCCGTGCCTCTTAAATTATTTTTCCGGAGGTGTTTTCTTTCTCCACCTCAATTGTAAAGATCCAGGAATAACAGCCCAGTGCACAAAGTAGACATTTTTATTTCTCATCCTGTCTCAACGGTCTCATAATGGTTCAATGAGAGTCTGGAAATAATGAAAGCTTCTCCATGGAGAAACACAAGACTCACCATAAGGAACAATTGCACCTAGGAGTCTCCTGTAGTAACAGCAACACTAGCAGAAACATTCCAGGAGTCCGAGTTTCCTATTTAAGAGAAAAGAATTTAAAAAGTGACCATCCTATACGCTCACTAGTGTACAGATGGAATATCAGGCCACTAAGACGAAAATAAACAGTTGGATTTCTTTTGAAACATGTTTAAAGTATTTCCTACTGACTCTGGAGAGAACTTCACCCCTGGTTGCTAGGGAAGTCATAATAAAAGACTGGGGAAAGTGAAAAAGAGGGGGAAAAAAGGATTTGAGTTTTTAAATTTATTTTCCATTTTTATTTTATTTTGCCTTTATTTGCCCTTGGGAAAGGGTATTCATTTTGAACCACCCATAGGACTTCCATAGTTCTGCTGCAGTGGCAGAAACCGTCCTTTGCTTACCCACTACCCCTTACTTCTTTTCTAACAGAATTTCAGTTTCGTCCCAGGCGGCATTGACACCAGCCAACCTGCTCACCATCCTAGGTTCCCTCACATTTAGGGTTGGCCAGATAATGTAGTTCTGGATAAAAACGTCTACGTGGACAGCTGCTAGAGATTTCAATGAACATTTTGGTTTTTTTTCTTCCCCCCCAAGGTGCTGCCCTTCTGGATTCTTCCTCTCCCTCCTTGGCCCTGGTGAATGGACTTGGGGCTGAGATGGAAAGGCTGTCCTGTGACTGTCACATACATGAGCATGAAAGCCTCGTGCATAGAAGTAAGGCTCTGGGGAAATAAAAGAACAGAGTGCTCCCTAGACCTGGACTCCCACCCCTACCAAATTTCTTGTATTGTGAGAAAAATAACCCCCTATTTGGGTCAGATACTATATACATGCGCTCAGAGGTACTTCTGACTGACAGGAGTGCCAATTCCTTACAAAGCAATCCTCCCAAATTCAGAATACTAGGGTTCTAGATCTTCTTCCTTCATTCGTTCCATGCATGTTATTCAACAAAAACCTACTAATGTGTCTGCGACTGTTCTAGGAACCAAGGAGCCACCTGTGGATTAAACAGAACAAAGCAAAGACTTGCCCTCGTGGTGCTCACTTTCCCGTTAAACAATATTAAATAATCATTGTTCCATAACAGTTTGTGAATTCAAAATATGGTTCTATACTCCGAAAACTATAGAACACTCATGAAAGAAATTGAAGAGGACACAAAGAAATGGAGAAGCGTTCCATGCTCGTGGATCAGAAGAACAAACATCATTTTAATAGTAATTCTATACTACCCGGGACACCTGGGTGGCTCAGTCAGTTGAACATCCGACTCTTGATTTCAGCTCAGGTCATGATCTCAGGGTCATGGGGTCGAGCCCCATGTCAGGCTCCACGCTTAGTGTGGAGTCCACTTGTCCCTCTCTCTCTGCTCCTGCTCTCTCTCTCTCTCAAATGAAATCTTTAAAAAAAAACTTTTTTAATTTAAAATGTCTATACTACCCAAAGTAATCTACACATTTAATGCAATCCCTATCAAAATAACACCAGCATTCTTCCCAGAGCTAGAACAAACAATTCTAAACTTTGTATGGAACCACAAAAGACCCTGAATAGCCAAAGCAATCCTGAAAAAGAAAAACAAAACTGGAGGCATCATGATTCTGGACTTCAAGCTCTATTACAAACCTGTAGTCATCAAGACAATATGGTACTGGCACGAAAACAGACACACAGATCAATGGAACAGAATAGAGAACCCAGAAATGGTTCCACAACTATATGGTCAAATAATCTTCGACAAAACAGGAAAGACTATCTGATGGAAAAAAGACAGTCTCTTCAACAAATGGTGTGAAAACCGGACAGCAACATGCAAAAGAATGAAACTGGACCACTTTCTTACACCATACACAAAAATAGACTCAAAATGGATGAAAGACCTAAATGTGAGACAGGAAACCATCAAAATCCTAGAGGAGAACACAGGCAGCAACCTCTTGGACCTCGGCCCTAGCAACTTTTTATTAGACATGCTTCCCGAGGCAAGGGAAACAAAAGCAAAAATGAACTATTGGGACTTCATCAACATAAAAAGTTTCTGCACAGCGAAGGAAACAACCAACAAAACTAAAAGGCAACTTACAGAATGGGAGAAGATATCTGCAAATGGCATATCAGATAAAAGGTTAGTATCCAGAATCTATAAAGAACTTATCAAACTCAACACCGAAAAAACAAATAACCCATTTAAGAAAAGGGCAGAAGACATGAATAGACACTTTTCCAAAGAAGATGTCCAGATGGCTAACAGACACATGAGAAGATGCTCAACATCACTGATCATTAGGGAAATGCAAATCAAAACCACAGTAAGATACACCACCTCACACCTGTCAGGATGGCTAAAATGAACAACACAAGAAACAACAGGTGTTGGCGAGGATGCGGAGAAAGGGGAACCCTCTTACACTGATGGTGGGAATGCAAACTGGTGCAGCCACTCTGGAGAACAGTATGGAGGTTCCTCAGAAAGTTGAAAACAGAACTACCCTATGACTAAGCAATTGCACTACTAGGTATTTACCCAAAGGATGTAAAAATACAGATGTGAAGGGGCACATGCACCCCGATGTTTACAGCAGCATTATCAACAATAACCAAACTATAGAGAGAGCCCAAATGTCCCTCAATTGATGAATGGATAAAGAAGAAGTGGTATATCTATACAATGGAATATTACTCAGCCATCAAAAAGAATGACATGCTGCCATTTGCAAGGACGTGGATGGAGCTAGAGTGTATCATGCTAAGTGAAATAAGTCAGAGAAAGACAAATACCATATGATCTCGCTCATATGTGGAGTTTAAGAAAAAAAAAACAGATGAACATATGGGAAGGGTGGGGGGAAGGGAGAGAGGGATATAAACCGTAAGAGCCTCTTAACAATAGAAAACAAACTGAGGCTTGATGGAGGGAGGAGGAGGGGGGATGGGGTAGATGGGTGAAGGGCATTAAGGAGGGCATTTTTTGTGATGAGCACTGGCTGTTGTATGTAAGTGACGAATCCCTGAATTCTACTCCAGAAACCAGTATTGTACTGTATGTTCACCAAGTAAAATTTAAGTTAAAAAAAAAAAAAGATGGCTCTAGGGGGTCTATATACTTAAAATAATGCAAAGAACGCAAAGAAATGATGTCTGTAGTAGATGATGTTGATTCCCTTCCAGCTTCCTTCTCCTGGCTGGCGGACTCAGCCCCACACTGCTGCAAATGCTCGCTGCTCACAGCTGAAGCCTGCTCTGGAGACTTGCCCACATTGCAGTGGAACCCCCCAGGAGCTCAAGTCCCCCCAGCAAAGGGCAGCCCATGGCCAGTGACTCAGTGGAACAGTGCAGAATGCACGCTGTGCTGATATTCACACTCCAGAACTCTCCATGGGCTCAAGCTGAGGTTGCCTTCTCCTGAATCCACGTTTGTTTAGCTCCTTCCCCTGCCCACCCTGCATCCCCCACACTTCACAGGTCCCTCCTGAGAGCTCGCTCTCCCTCACTAAGGCATCTGCGGCAAACATGCCCCACCGTGGCTTCTGCTAACGGGAACCTGACCTGTCTGCCTCCATTTTTTTTTAATTAATAAAGAATATAAATTTTTCATTTACCCCCTTTGAACTAACCATCTAAAAACTTTCTCATTTGAATTAAAGTTTGTAGAAATTAGAGGGGCTGGCTCAGAACTCACACAGCTGATCATCATTCAACTCAGTACAGCTGGCCAGCACATTAGTTCTTACTGCTCTAATGTCCTAATTGTGTTAACTAATAATAATAAATCATTTATCTTGCACCCTCAATTGACCACCAGGTAAGAAAAAGATGCATAAGAATTCTTAATATTGAAACAGAAGTTCATGAGACACACAAAAGCAAAAATAGAATGATCATTTCCTTTGGATCAGTAGTCAACTGATCCAAATCTTATGCACACATCAGGATACTAGCAGTACCTGAAAAACTAACGCAAAAGTGAAAGTATTATGATGATTATGTCCATTTTGCATTTGCATTTTGGGGTAATATAGACTATCCACCCTGTGAATTGTTATGCTCATAAATAACAGCACCAGAACTTTCCTGTCACACTATGCCTTAGTCCACTCATGTTGCCATATCAACGTACCATAGACAGGGTGACTTAAACAACGGACACTGACCTCTCAGCGTTCTGGAGGCTGGAAGCCTGAGATCAGGGCACCAGCGTAGTTGGGCTCTGGGGAGGGCCCTCTGGTTTGTAGGCTGCCTTCTCCCATGATGTGGAGAGAGGAAGGGCTCTTCCTCTGCTTGGAAAGGTACCAATCCTATCATGGGGTCCCACCCTCATGACCCCATCTCACCCTGCTCACTTCCCAAAGGCCCCACCTGCAAATACCACCACAGGTTATTTTTTAAAACCCCAACATGGGTCGCATATAAAAAGCACAAAATGAAAGAATTATTAACATCATCTCATAAAAATAGTTTTTGTCTCTTTTGATCCCTGAACGTACATTTAAATGACTACTGAACTTTAATATACATTCAGTCTGTGACCACATACAATATGTGAATTTAAAATCAATCTGTTGACATATTCCAATGTTTCTTACATAAGCAATTTAAGGCCAATAAAATGCATCCTTTGTTAAATAGACAAATATCAAAATTTGTCTCTACAGATTGTGAATAGTAGTAAAATTGAATTAAAATGAATTTCTTAGTGTAACTTTACTCGTTTATCCAAAATTAAACAGTATTTGCTTAAAATTGGGTTCTTTTTTTTAAATCATTCACCATATAAAAATGATCACATGATTTTTTAACATGTTAAGGGATTGGAAAGATGGCATGTCACTTTCAAAGGGGTTCACAGTGTCCATAAAATAGAAATGCTGAGATAGTTGATCTCTGGGGTCACATATGATGTGAATGACTATGATTCTCATGTCACTGGCTGGACTGGGAGCTCCAGCATGCCAGGGAACTTCACCTATCTTGCTCTATATTGGTAGGTAGTTGTGTAATAGTCCTTACCTATTTAAAAGCAGGACACTGTCCCCCTCTGCTCCACTCCTTCATTGTCCAGCTCTAAGGCGACCCCCTCGCTGGTATCCCACAGCCCACGGAGCCCTCCTGGGTCCTAGAACCTGTCTTGTGATACTTTAGTGTTTCTAAACAAGAAGTATTGGGCTCAATCAAGGAAAAAAGTATGCTAGGATGTGAAATGAACCAGAGAATATAAGCCTCTGGATGGTAGAAAGCCTGAACTGAGTTGATAGATCCTCCAGTCCTAGAGATCTTTTAGAATGTCTCCAAACTCAACATCTTGGTGTGAAATATTCAAAGACCTAGAGAGAAGGAACTGAATTAAATGACCCTTTCAATTTTAAGCCTCCATGTTTCCAAACAGGGGTGTTCAATATTAGTCCAAGCTGAGCTCGTGCATGCTGCTTTATTGTTTTCGATTTTAAAACACATGAAATGCCCATCATAGACGATGTCCACACCACAAGTACAAAGCAGCGTGTACAACGGAGATGACCAAAGAGAACTGTGTGATCTGGAAGATAAGAGAAGATACCTAAATCGAGTTTCCGTTTGGACCAACAACTTTACATCAGCTTTACAACGACTGCTTTGGTTTTTCCCACCAAAACCAGAGGATCCCATCTTATTAAATTCCTGAAATATGTATTAACTTTCTTCCTCCTTAGTCTTGTTCTCCCATATATGCCAAACAGAGTGGCTAAAACCTAGAACTAATTGACAGGTCTGCCCATGCATGTATCTTCAGAGCTCTGCAAAATCCCCTGGAGCAATTCATTGTAAATAGAAGTATTAACATGTAAAGATAGTATTTTAATTAAACATTATATTGAGTTATAATACCTAACTACTTTATAAGAGCTCTTTATATATCAATGTCGGCATCTATTTATTATGTATGTTACAAATAGAGAAAAGCAAATCCTGTTCTGTGCTATTGAATTGTGGTTTGCTCTGCTGTTTCCTCATATTGTAAGAACTCCTGTCATGAATTTAAGAAGTTGTCACTGTAAGGAGTTTGACTTGGATGAAGTTGGCCCTCTGTGGTTAGGGGAGCCCCAAAGGGGGGAGCCTGGGGCCCAGAGTTGGGATCTCTGAGCACGGCACTCTTTCCCATTGATGTCCATGACTTAAAGCATTCCCTAGGCATTTTCTCACTTCTCTTTTAAATCATAATTCCCAGCTTCGCATGTGGCAGTTCTGAAAACAAGCCTCCGTGAAAGGGCTTAGCAATTCTGGGCTGAAATGAGACACCGGGCACTGCTGTAGCCCGCACGATGTTTTTCTGGGGGGAAATGACTCCTATGGCCTTTTCTCCATCACTGTCTAAAATGGTTTCCTTGGCAAACACAGCTGGAGGTTGGTCCACTTTAAATGGCACCAACAAAGAAACCTCCCCAAGTCCCTGGAGTGACTCTTCTGTGGTCTAAGAGGATTCTTAGGGATCAGCTTCCCAGTAACCAGTCTCACATACATTGGCATTACTTAGTTCCTTCCAGTGCCTCCAAGCACCTCACAAAACCATTTCTCTGCCTTCAGGGTTCACTGCTGGAGATGAACACATGATGGTTCTCCCCACGGGACAGTCCCAACCCAACACAGTGATGTGCCCCCTCCCCTCACAAGCCGCCACTGTTTCTGCACACGTGAATGGAACGTTCAATTCACTCAGTAAGGCTTCTGATTTTTCTCAAAGCTTTTCTATTAGATGCAGTATGAGAAGTATGGGATTACCTGGGTCTTACCTCGTGATTTAATATGGTTGAGTGGAATCATCTGGAAAGTTTTTGAAAATATTGATACTCTGGGGGCTCCTGGGTGGCTCAGTCGGTTAAGTGTCTGACCCTTGATTTTGGCTCCAGTCGTGATCTCAGGGTCATGGGATCGAGCCCTGTGTCGGGCTCCATGCTGGGGTGTGGAGTCTGCTTGGGATTCTCTCTCTCTCTCTCCCCCCCCCCCCCCGTCTCTCCCCTACTTCCCTCTCTCTCTTTCTCTCTTTCTCTCTCCCCGCCCCCTCAAAAAATATTGATACTCTGGTCCCCACCAGCAAACCCACCAAAAATTTCTGGTTTAATTGGTTTAGGGTGCAGCCCAGGCATCAGGATTTTTTAAACTTCTCAGGGGTTTCTAACACATGGCAAAGTTTAAGAATCAACCGGAATTAGGAGACTTGATTTAAATGCAGCCACTAATTACCCATGAGGCCCTGAGCAAAAGAAATATTCATTTATCCACAAGGTATTCCCTGACAGCTTGCTGTATGCAAGGCAGCGCTAGGAGCCTAATCTTTCTCGCCTCTGAGATAAGTAAATTGCACTCAACAATTTGCTCACTCATTCAGCAAATCAGTATTGAGTGCCTACTACCTGCCAGGCCCTGTGCTAGGCACAAGATGTGCAGCAGTGAATCAGATGGAGAAACCCTTGACCTCATGGAGCTGACAGTTCAGATGGGGGAGGCACAATCACATACAAGTAGTGAAAAACGAAGAACAGGGGTGCCTGGCTGGCTCAGAGAGCACAGCATATGACTCTTGATCTTGAGGTCATGAGTTCGAGCCCCATGTTGGGTGTGGAGCCCACTTAAAGAAAAAAAACAAATAAAATATACTTTTTTAAAAAAATGAAGAGCAACATTATATAAAGGATGGGACAGATGATGAGACAGATGATGAGGGGATGGGCAGCCAATGTGGAGGAAGCAGTGGGCATGGTGGAGAAGGGGGAATGGAGGGAGGTCGATGGATTCCAGAAAAAGTCAAGGAGATCACATCTCAAAGACTTGCTTGTGGATGTGATATGGGGGGGGGAGAGAGAGAGAGAGAGAAGGAAGAAGGCCAATTCCTAGCTCGCAAGGTTGATGAGTCATTCACTGGGGCAAAACATGTGTGAAAAGAACCTCAGCCACCCCCGGGGGTTGTGAGGGTCTACGGCGAAGGTATAGGAACCTGGGGCAATGGAACCAAGCCCCTCCCCAGACAGAGACCAGGGCACAGGAGGAACACTAGCAAAGAAATGCAATGGCTCTCACAGGTGGTTATTTTAACGCCTGAACTGGGTCTTTGTCTAGCTAACGGGGAAGCCACTAAAGAGCCTGTTCCCAGAGACCCAAAGCTGAACAACTTAAAGGGAAAAATGGACAGAAGAACCAACTGCAATTGTAAACACTGTGAGGTACCATGTGCCCTGAGAAAGAGGGGTCTTGCATACTGTGGAGGCACTTGGGGAAGTAGTTCTCTTCCCCCTTCTGGGTGTAGACTGTGTTGGCTCTGAGAATTCATATCTGTCCTTGGGAAATCCCTGTAAGCGTGTGTGTGTGTGTGTGTGTGTGTGTGTGTGTGTGTGTGCGCAGGGGAGAAAGAGAGAGAGAGAGAGACTGAGAGACTGAGAGAGATCCACAGCTACCATTGGGCAATCTGACAAGGTCAGCGGGCAGGTCTGGGGAGACAGTGGGCAAAAGAGTACCCACGGGAGGCTGCAGAGGTACGTGTTGACTAATGCACACCGGGGGGAAATGTCCTGCTGGAGGAAAGGGTGTATCCTGGGGTGAGAACAGCTCTAGTGGGTAAACATTTCAAAAAGGGAGACGCAGAGGTGGAAGAAGGAGGAGATTCCCCAGAGAGGAGAAGACTTGAGGATAGGGGACAAGGAAAGGAACTGGAGTGTGCCTCTAAGAGCCCCCCTGCGAGCGCCTAAACTCCTCAGGGATCCTAAGGTTTCACAGTCTTTTCTTCACGTGTGTGTTTTTTTTTTTCCCCTCTTTGATGCTCCTCAAACTTCAGCACGGAATGTCAGACCCACATAACTGTCTAGCTGTGTTAGGGAGGAAAGTGAGATCGGGGACTCCCCATCACCCCGGAAAGCTCTCCGAGCTCTTTCCAGAGGGAACAGCACCTTACAGAGGGGAAGGTCCCCTCCACGGAGTTCCCGACCTCCACCCACAGGGAAGTTTGTAGCGCCCCCTGGTGGAGCCGGGAGTAACACAAGACTCGGAGAAGCAGAGTGACGCGGGTGGACACCTTGAGAATGGAGGGGGGGGTCCAATCGGTCCCTTTCCCAAATACCGTGGGGGAAGCAACCCTTAAGAGCGAGGTGGAAACTTCCATTTGATTTACAGAGGCAAAACACCAGGCGCGGTGCCTGGCTCAGAGTTGGCACTCAGTAATTGGCAGCCATTACCATGATTATGATGATTATGATTATTGAGATTCAGTTGCTATAGATATCCTGTGGCCTTAAATGATCTGAGAATGGTTCACAGAGTAAGAAGCCCTGCAGGCTCAGAACAAGTAGACTGTAATGTGGAGAGGTTTGAGGGCATCGTCGGTAATCCCGCTCCGAATCGATCCTCAGCCTTTCTTCCCAGCCAGTATACGTTGGCCAACTGAAGCTCATGTGCAACACACTTAGCCCAGAAGACTGAGGATCTCCCGGGGCTGTGCTTCTTGCTTCAAAAAAGGTCATCCCTTTCACTGTAACCCCTTTTGCTGCCTTTTCCCAAAGGGTCACCGGTTGTTTTGAAAGGCTCACGATGAGTCATGCTCGAGGCCTGAGGAGGCCAAAAGACGCTGCAGGAGGAGAGAAAAATTGGAGCACAGGCGAGAGAAAGATAGGGCCAGTCAGAGCCCCAACAAGAAACAGATGGCACATTCAAATGAGGATGACTTCAAGAGGGTTCTTTCATAAAGGGATTCATTACCCAATGGCAGCAGGTGGGAACATGCAGGAACTCGGGGCCAGCAGAGGTAGAGCTGCTACTACCCCTGGGCCTGCCTTCAGGGATGAGGGGAGAGAGGTTATCAGAAAAAGAGAGTCACGTAGACTTCCTTGAAAGAAGCAATGACCTTAGGTCAAGGGACGGAGTCATCCCAAAGAGGGAACTGAGCAGAGTAAACACCCAGAATGCACTGCCCTCCAATCCTCTGACCTACTTCCAGAACTCTGCACAGTTTGGACCCAACTGGAAACCTGTCGATAAGGGAACCCTGTTGACATAATCCACATAGATCAAGCACCCAGGCCACAGAGCAGGCTGGAGAACGACAGACAAGGGCAAACAGAAGGTACCTGGAACAGTAAAGGAGGGACATCTGTGGACCGGTATTGGTGTTTTTCTGTTTGTTTGTTTGTTTTCCAGAATATAAGACCACAGGCCCATCAGCAGCAGGTAGGCTGAGCATCATTATCCCGGAGATGATGGATGGGTTTATCTTTACCAACCAAACTCTTTGCTCTTGGAGCAAAAGACAAGGCTCCGTTTGGAAACAGTCGCGCGCAGGAGTAGGAGTAGGAAGAGGAAATTCCAGCAAAGGGATCGCTTTCCCTGCGGCTACTGACAGGACCACGGGGCACTAGAGAAGGCATCGTGAGGGGGCAGGCACAGGTGCCAGGGGTAGGAGTGGGGGAGAGCAGAAGGGCTCAGAAAGGAAACCAAACATTTGGCAGAGAAGAGCACGCAGTAGCAACGGACGATACCAAGTGTAGTCGGGGGTCCTTTATAAAAAGCTCTGGCCCAGAACGCCAGCGCGGGGTTAAGCGTAGGTCATGGCGCCCAGGTGACACGTCCCATTTCTCAGGGTACCACATTCCATTTCCTTCTCGTTTCACCCAACGTCCTCCTGGAAGTCCTACAGATCTTCCCCTACGCCCACGCGCGCGAGTGTTTTCGCTTGTCACGAAATGATCAGCATTCAGTGAAATGCTTCTATTTTGGGGGCAGTACCATCTCTGAAACAAGACGCAGAAAAACAGGGAGGCAGCTAGGGGCTGCACTTAATCTTCTCTAATATCGCAGTGGGAAGGAAACTGGGGAATGAAAACATAGTCATTTAGAAAATGGTTGATGAGTCACTGATTGGCATCGGGTGGAGAAAAGGAGAAGTCATTCCACATTCAGAGTATGCCTGGTCTTTAAAAATAGGCTCCTCACTCTGCTGGAGGGGGGCGTCTGGGCTTTAGAGCCAGAGAGGGTGGCGGAGGGCTGGGGCCGGGACAGAAACTGCCCGCGGCAGGCAGCGCCCTCCTCCTCCACCAGATGCACCTCAGCCCTTGAAAAGCCTCCGGCTTCAAGGCACAGAAAGACGGCGTCATGCCTCCTGGTTCCTCCTCTACCTCTTTCTTGAGGCCTTAATAATACTTCGGGGGAAACTTTAGCTTCGGGGGAACCAGGCCAAGTAGAAGAGACAGCACTTTGTGCGACCATAATTTTGCCATCACCCGCAGAGCTCCCTTTCCAGGCCCGGGACGACCCAGCTCTCTCTGGTCTCCCTGCTTTTGACCTCCTTGGTGTTTATTCGTTGTTCTACATTTTAGTTGGTGGGAGTGGGGGGATTAGAATTTGTCAGATTAGAACATGGTGCAATGTTTGCTGGAGGAGGGAAATTAAAGTCTCGGGTAAGCAGAGGTTTGGAGACTGCCTGGGAATTTTCTTGCTGCCTGTGTTAGAGAAAAACAAAAGAAAACAAAATAGAAACGCCACCTGCTAAGGGCTTTACCTTTGCCGGATAGTTCTTGGGCCTTGACGTGCAGATCTGGGCCACGGGCGAGGCGATGAGCCAAAAGGAGCTTGACTGCTTTAGAGCAAGAAGGGCAGAGAAAAGAACAGATCTAGAAGGTAAAGGATGGCAAAGGCCAGGTCAGGCTGAGTTGGAGAGAAAGCCCGGGGACTTTTCCAGAGCCAGTGGGAAGAAGAGGGGCAACTGCTGGGTTGTGATGAATTGCAGTTTGGGGGAAAGGATGCACGGAGAGAACTCGGTTGTGTGTTAAGAATGGGATGGCTTCTTTACATGTTGTCGATTCCACAGGAAAAATCTGCATAGCTTTTCAATTATTTTGAATTGCTGGAGTGGTGTTTCTTCTGAATGCAGCACTGAGCTGAGGCGGACCACAGGGTGGCCTGGACTTATGCAGGTTACCAGCGTGAAGTACATCCCACCCATGGGTGTGGCCCCGCCCCCCCCAACGGACAACTTTCACAACATACCCGCAACTTTCTTACGTTATATTTTGCCTTGTCACTTGCTTAGGGAGTTGTCCTTGCTCGCACTGGGATAAATTTACCCACCCTAAGTAGAGACAAAAGAGAAAAGTCTGATGCTGGGTCTAGTTTCAGAAAAGTAGGCAGATCTGCAAGACCCGGATTTATCTCAGCTTGGAATTCTATCCTGAACATGCAACTTGGGATATCCAGAATCTTCCCACTTTCGGTCTCTATCTTCTTCAAGAAACTGCTAAGGTGCTGGAGGTCAAAGAGAGACTCAGTGGCCTGTGGACTTTGAGGAATGTTCCCATTTTAGCTGTGAGCCTGCAACTACAGTTATTTCTCATACAACGTTGTTTTAAACATCACTGTATGCACAACATACACTTTCACTCTTACACATTCATTCTTTATCAGCATTAATAATTTGCATTTTCACTTTATGTACTCGTTTTGGTCCCTCAACATCCTGAAAATGACTTTTAGGCACACACTCACCTTTTGTCCAAACAAGAGGCAACTCCTCTAGAAAAAAAAAAAGTAAATATAAAGAATTACACTTCATAATCCAGCAGGATTTATTCCAGGATTGTAAGGTCTAAGAGGCATTTGGTAATGCATAATGCCCGTTCCTGATAAGAATTCTTAGTTAACTAAGAATATAAGGACACTTCCTTTAACAGGACAAAGAGTATCTCCCATTAGCCAACAAGTCAACTTCAGGTTTAATGTTACCGAAGGACAAGAGAGCTTGTAGCATTTCCATTAAAGTAAAAGAGAAACGGAGAATTCCTGATCTCACCACCGTTGTTCCATTCTTTGTTGTTGTTGTGTTCAACACTGCCCCGTAGGTTCTAGTCACTATGATAAGATGTTAAATAGCAATAAGCGGAAAAACGCATCAACGCTCCCAGATGATTTACTTGTTTGCCTGGAGAAACCAAAAGAATCTAATGAAAAACCAATGGGCCAAATAATCAAATTCATTAAGGTGGGCCCGTTAGAAAACAAACACACAAAACTCACTTATATCATCTTTTCTAGAAATTAGCAATCCAGTTAGAAAATATAGTGGGAAAAGATCGTATTTTTAATAGTAACACGTTTTTTACAAGTTAGCTGCAGTATGGACGAG
This sequence comes from Callorhinus ursinus, assembly GCF_003265705.2. Classification (NCBI taxonomy): domain Eukaryota; kingdom Metazoa; phylum Chordata; class Mammalia; order Carnivora; family Otariidae; genus Callorhinus; species Callorhinus ursinus. The sequence continues at coordinate 30,478,877 of NW_027397078.1, forward strand.
GCGCTCCACTGCACGTTCATCTGTGACTCCCAGCAACAGAGACAATCACTTTACTGAGTATTTACTATGTTCCAAGGGCTGAGCTGACACCCAACTTCCCCAAGTGTATAATCTAGAGAAAAAACATCAGCCCTTCCAACTCACGCTTTCATGATATCCCTGCTTAGGATGCGACTTAAGAAGTCTCTTTCTTAAAGTAAATGTGTTTCAGCTCCTGAAAGTGGGGGGCTAATGCGGGGGGAGGGGGGATGGGCATAGGCTAAGGGAGGCTGTATGCTGGATTGGTTCCCTTTGCCCATCCCCACTCAGCCACTCTCTCTGCTCCTCCTCCCCGGGAGGCTGGTCTTAATGGGTCACATCATGGGCTCCCTTGCTTCTGGCTGAGCACAGCCAATGAGGAGCCCCAGCAGGAGATAGGGGGCAGGAGGAGAGTGAGGCTGGGATGCTTGCTCAGTCTCCTACACGGTTGCTGGGCCAAGGTCTTGCTGTCTTCTCTAAACAGCTCCCCAGTTGGGCCCCCACACTACCCTTCAGCTGGTTTCCTCGAGCCTGCCTCACACTTTTGTAACAGATCCCTTTACTAAACTTTCCTCGCGATGAGCCTGAGTGATGCGGTGATAGGGGAATGGCCCAAGTTTGGGAAGCCCACCTGTGCTATGAGGTCATCAGGACAACCTTTTCAGATGAGTATCATTAGCCCCCCTTGACACAGGAGAAAAGTGCAGCTGAGGGGGTGTGGGTAACTCAGCCAGCATCGTCCGCCCCTCCCCGCTGTCCAACAGCGGCGGTGACCCGAGGTTGGCCCCGCTGCTCCAACAGTTGGCCACGCAGCCTCTCGCCTAAACCCGAAGCTGCGTCCCCCCGGCGGCTGACCCGTCACCTCCGTGTGGTTCCCCCAAGTAAAATACAATCCTAACTCTGGCCCACTGTGATCTAACCCCGCGGGTTTCTTTTCTTCAGGCCAAATGCTCCAGAAGGCCCTGTTCTGAGGGAGTGGTGGCTTACGCATCCTTGCATGTCAAATCTCTTCAGCCCGCTACGTAGTAGCTTGGGGACTCAGGGAAGAAAGGGAGCCTTCTACTGATCTTCAGGCTGCCACGGAATTGCCCCTGCTGTAGCTGGCTGTGTCCCAGCTGAGGTGACAAAAATAAAGCATAAGAAGCCCACACCCACCCAAGACTGGCAGATTCCTGAGTGATTCCAGCGCTTCTGAATGGACAGGAGGCCTCATAAGATTTTAGCCAGCTAATAATGACTCATGTTGTTCTTTGGCCTTCTGTGGGTTTTAAAGGTTTTATAAATGACACTACACTTTATAAAACTGTTTTTCTGGGGGAGGACAAGGACTTACATTTTTACTCTTTAGGTCGATGGAGGAGATAAAAAATTTTAAATAATTTGATGAAGCTCATTTAACTTTTTACTGAGGAAAATCTGAGTGATCTCAGTGATTTATTTAGTGTTTCCTTTTTGCTTTCTTTCTGAGAGGACAACTGCTCTTATACACTCCAGTATTTGTTTTTTTAAATAGAAATTATCTTTTCAGTATTTAATAGAAGTGAAATAAATTCAAACCCTCAGATGGTCCTTGGAAGGAAGTCTAGCCTTGTGGGTAAGAGCTTGAACTTTAGCATCAGCAGCCCTGAGACTGACTTCCCAGCTGTGCTATCTTAGGCAAGTTTCCTAACCTCTCTGCGTCACAGGTTCCTCCAGTATCAAAGGAGACTAACGGTGGGTTCTTACTTCATAGGGTTAATGGGAGAAGTAAATGAGCTAATTCATGTAAAACTTTAAACGTGGTGCTTAACACATAGTAAACACTCAGTAATTGCCAATTACTATTATTACTATGTTGAAGCTTCTATGACTAGGCACTGAGGAGGGTCAAAGAGGAAAGAATCTCTGCATGCGAGTGGATTACAATTTTATAGAAAAAATGAGCATCCACAACTATAATACAAGGCAGAACTATGGTCTCATGGAAACACAGAGTGAGACCGCAGTACAGAGGGCGGAGAAACTATTTCCAGCTTTGCATTCTAGGGAAGGATGCATGACCAAGGGACTGACCCGGCAGATGGTGGGGACTGTGAGAGCTAGGCTAAAAGTGGAGGGAATGCCAGGCGGCGCAAACAACGGGGACAAAGGCCCACGGGAGAGGGGACCGATGTTATGCTCAGGGGACAGTGAATGTTGACGCTCAGCTGGAGCACAACATGCGTTAGGGTTGAGGGGAGACCAAGGCCCTGGCCGAGAGGACAGGGACTGGACGGACAGGGGGAGACAGGGCAGAAGACCGGAGGCAGGTGCGTGAGCATGCGGGTGGGAAAGAAACTGCAGCTCAGAATGCAAGGAGAACTGGAACGGAGTCAAAACCCCGGGCGTCCTACCCCTGACTTTCTAGTCGCTGGGCCATGAGAACTCTGGCTTCCGTTTCTTCCTTTAGGAAGGGGGGCACCAGAGCAGATCATCGCCAAGATCCTTTCCATATGTACCGCCATGAGATACACACCTTAGGATCAAGGAATTCACCGTCTAGTCAAACTCACAAGGGTTCGTTTTCACTTTCATATTTTCCCTTCTCTCTTTCTTATGCTCTCTGACTGATCTTCCATAGAGCTCAACATATGTCAGGCTGTCAACATACGGCGTATTTTGCAAACAGATAAACAGTGGCACATATGCATCCATATATTCCTGGCATGCAGATGCCCCAGCTTGGCTTCGTCAGCCTCAGCAGAAAGCATTTGGTAAGTCTCTCTCAGAAATTCCAGAATGCACGAGCCGCCCATGGAGCCTCTGACAAGTGGTGAAAAGAAGTCGTTCCATGTCTTCTCTGGTGCAAAAGCCAGAACACTGCCTCCCCGCCCTTTCAATTCAAAGGCATTTAACACCGAAGGCTCTGTCCTCTCTCTCAACTATTTGGGATGTTCCGACCAGGGGTCAAACTGCCCATTAAAGGTTCTTTTGTTTTTCCAGTCGGCAGTGATTCATCATGTCCCTACAAGGACCTGGAAAGGCTGTACTCTGAGACTCTTGGGTCTCTTTTGTCCACTTAAGAATAAAAATAAGTTCGTGTAGCTGAACCCCTGTCCTTCAACACTCGCCATTTGTCCCTGAAATCGGCACCTCTCTGTTCGTGGGCTTTCTCCGCTCCTGCACACAGCAGGCCCAAGGCGCTCCTGTGCTTGCTGTCCTCCAACGTCTCTCAACCAAGGACTGATGAGAAAGGGTGGATAAATGCCCCAGCTCTCTCACCGTCCGGTGGGATATTTCTGAAGCCGTGGATCCCAGAGTTGCCTCTGAGAAACTGGCTTGATAGTGTATCCTCCTTGGCTTCCTCGCTCTTCCTCCCTCGCGCCCACCACCAGTGTTTCCTGGAGTCACTCCATTAACGAAGGGCTTGTGCTTGAACCCTTGGGGTCCCCTCAGAAGAAGATGCTTCTTCTGTGGGGACCCCAATTAAGGCAATCTGTAATTCAAATTTGGAAAAAAGGTGATCAAGGATAACACAGGATCTCCTCAGCCTCGGACTTTTGACTGGGGCCCAGGAGGCAATCTGCAGTTTAAAATAATGCTCCAAAATGCCAACGAAAAGTTGCAGCAGATACCAGGCTTTTGGAAATACTCTGCCCAAACTCTACCTGGTCACTTGGTCTGGTCAGAAATTGTCCTGGCAGCTGAGCGGGACTGTCCTGCCCCGGCCACGTGAAAGTGGGAGTTGGCAGAGCAAGCGAGAAAGTTAGATTCTGCCAAGTTTTCCACTCCCGTGTGGCTTCTCGCCTCTTCCCCCTTGAGATCAAATTTTGTTCCTTTTCCTTGTAAAGATTAAAATGTACCCAAACAATAAGGTGAAGGAAAACAGCAATCAAAGAAGAAAGTGAACCTGACTGGTTGGTTGTTCCAATACTCACTGGAAGTTCCATTGTGTACTCAATCTGAGTTAACATTTAATTGCTAAAAACTCAGGAGTCAAAGGTCATTTAAAGAAGGTAACCCCAGACAGAAAGTTTAAAAAGTATCTCTATACTATTGCCCTTTAACAAGCTACTGCAAAGTTTTCAGGGAAAGCCCACGGGCAAAATTTGATTTGTTATGAGCTGAATATGGAGAGGAGGAAATCAAGAGAGTTTGAGATGCAAGTGAGGCCCATTACATCTCAAACCTTGACCCAGTCAGTAAGCTCTAGGCCAGTGCTGTCCAACAGAACTTCCTGTGATGATGGAATGTTCTAGAGCTACACCGTCCAATACAGTAGCCACTAGCCACATGTGGCCTTTGAGTACTCGAAATGTGGGTATTGCGTTCAATTTGTATAATGGTTATTTAAATAATTCATTTATTGCATTATTATATATGTTGTACAATAGAGTTTTATCTCGTATTATGATTAGAATAATGGCTATTCCAGTTCCATCTGTTTCCCCCCAGCCCCTTCTCTTTCCTCTCCTCAGTGAAGCCCTGGCTTTGAGCTCATTTTTCTGTCTTTGATCCAAGTGTTTTCCTCAGGATTGGTTTTCTGTTCTTGCCCTCCAGACCTGTTCATTGTCCACCACCTCCCAGACTTTGGGGACTACTGGTGGGCTTGCCCTCATGAGAGAAGAGTAACAGAGTTGTCCATCTCCAGTGTAAGCTCCTCTTTGACCTTGTCCTACTGACTCAACCTGGGGTGCAGAAACACCAGTTGTGTCCTACGTAGTACCTCTTTCCCTTCATATGTAGGCTTGCTCTGAATCTGTGGAGAGACCCTGACAAATTATGCCCTTGTGGAACAGCGAGGTAGATACTGACATATGTCTGCACGTACCCCCTTAGCGCCCTTCACCACCTCCATACACACCTGTCACTGCCCTCCCCACACCCAGCTGGCCCCTCTATCTCTTTGTTGGAGGACAATCCACAGGCTGCTAGAACCCACTTTGTCCGTGCAAGGACATCCAGAAGTGCGTAGGAATCTATGCTGCAGTGAATCTCGATCCACTGATTATCATGGGGAGGGATGTCTAGAAATACTCCAGTATTTATACTTACACTATCCCCAGAGCAGGACTGAGCCCAAGCCACCCTCTTGGGGACTTGGCTTGATACATCGCCCTCCTTGGTCCTTCCCTCTCCAGTTGCATCTCCTTACTGGTTTTTATGAACCCCCATCTCAGAGTCTACTACCAGGAATCCAACCTAAAACAAGTACTTCTTTAAATGAAAAAAACCAAACCCTAAAATTCACTGAAGTTTTTAATTTTGTTTTGTTTTGTTTGTAATCTCATTTTTAAAAAAAGCTTGTTTGGGGGATGGGGGAAACAGGTGTTGGGGATGAAGGAGTGCACTTGTGATGAGCACCGGGTGAGGTATGGAAGTGCTGAATCACTGCATTGCACACCTGAAACTAATATTACACTGTAGGGTAACTAACTGGAATTAAAATAAAAACTAAAAAAAAAAGCTTGTTTTTAGTGGGGCCAGTAGGTAGAAATGTTTTCCAATGAAATGTTTAAAAAATAGTTTGAGCCTAGCAGAATAGATCAGTGTTATCTTAAACTCTTGAAAAAGTTATCGGTCCAACAGATATGTTTGTAAAGGTCCTCAATCCAAACATTTCAATCAGTAGCTCAGTGTCAGACCCTCGAAATATAAAAGGAAAGAGAGGGACACTTTTAGATTCAACAAATATTTGTTGCAGTTGTAATAACGCCACCTGAAGAGATGACAGTAGCACGATTTTACCCAGTTCCAGAGAAGGAGTCTGTTAATCACACTGCTGCTTTGCCAAACATACTCAGCAACACAGACTTACTAAAGATGAAACTGGGCTCTTCAAAATCTTCTTTAAAAAATTCACCAAAGGGCTATTTTATGACCTCGTTTCTTTATTAAGGCATAACTATGGAACGTCTTGTTTTCAAGTCCCCAGCAGCGGCCGAAACCTGAATGTATCAAATCCAACAGATCACAGCCATCCGGGAGTTCTATTAATAGCAAGGTAATTTTCAAATCCACTGTACCGAGTAGCGTTTTGTGTTTTGGTTAGGCATATAATACATTCCATATCACGTCTGGTGAGTTGTGTTTTGAGGCTGCATTTTTAAAAATAAATCAGGCTTGTTTTAAATTAGGGAAACAATAAATCCATCATTGTTCGGTATTTTGGCTTGGGATATTGTGGTACCATGGCTAATATCTAGGTTTGTGGAGCCTAAATTAAAACACACTTGTCTCTTTTATGTTCTTGTACTGTGTTTCTTGGTGTTTATCAGGAATCACAGAAGTGTAAGAAAATAGCTCTCTGGCAAGGAAGCAAGTTGCAGTGATCCCATGAAGCATATTCTCTAATATGGGTTCTGGTCTATTTGGGGGCATCTCAAATGAGGAGGAAGAATTGTACAACATTTTCCCCTGGTTCAAACCATTTATCAAATCTCTGTCTCTCTCTCTCACTTTGTGTGTGTGTGGTTTAAAAATTCTTTCCTACCACGGGGTCATAAAGCTACTGTCCATGGCAGTTAATTTTATTTGTCAACTGGGCTAGGCTATTGTGCTCAGTTGTTTGACCAAACACCAGTCTAGGTGATGCTGTGAAGGTATTTTATAGGTGTGATTAGCATTTACATCAGTAGACTTGGAGAAAGCAGATTACTGTCCAGAGTGTATGTGGGCCTCACCCAGTCAGTTGAAGGCCTTGTGAGAAAAGTCTGAGGTCCCCAGAAGAGGAAGGAATTCTGCCTCCAGACTTCCTTCGGACTCAAGACATCAACTTCTTGGCATGCCTGGGGGGCTCAATTGGTGAAGCGTCTGCCTTGGGCTCAGGTCATGATCTCAGGGTCCTGGGATCGAGTCCCGCGTCGGGGGTCCCTGCTCAGCGGGGAGCCTGCTTCCCCCTCTGCCTGCCGCTCCCCCTGCTTATGCTCTCTCTCTAATAAATAAATAAAATCTTAAAAAAAAAAAAAGACATCAACTTCTTGCTGGAATTTCCAGCCTGTCAGCCTGCCCTGCAGATTTAGGACTTTCTAGCACCTGCAGTCAGATGAGGACATTCCTTAAATCTCTCTCTCCCTCCCTCCCTCCCTCTCTCCATGTATATATATATAATATATATACATTATATATATATTCTGTTTCTGTTTCTTTAGAAAACTCTAAAACAGATATCAGATATTCTCCTACATGTTCTTCTATAAGTTAAGCTTGGGATTTCACAATTAAAAACCCATCTGGAATTGATTTCGTAGATATATTCTTAATTTATTATTTCTTCAATTTCACATGCTTTGAGAAAAAGAGCTAAACGTGTCTATTTACCCGTCCTCTTGGACTGTAAGTTTGTGTATCTCTTTAAAAGCATAAACATCTAGGGGCGCCTGGGTGGCTCAGTCCTTAAGCGTCTGCCTTCGGCTCAGGTCATGATCTCAGGGTCCTGGGATCGAGCCCCGCATCGGGCTCCCCGCTCAGTGGGAAGCCTGCTTCTCCCCCTCCCACTCCCCCTGCTTGTGTTCCCTCTCTCACTGTGTCTCTCTGTCAAATAAATAAAATCTTTAAAAAAATAAAAAATTAAGGCATACACATCTAGCTCTCGCTGCAGGAATCCTGGTTCAACAGGTCTGAGTTGGGGCCTAAGCACATACATTTTGTTAACACAGGCAATTCTGAAGTTCTATATAGAAGAAAATAAAAATGAATATTTTTATATCTTCCTCATAGGGAACATCTGAGAATGCTGTTAGAGACAAAATCCATTAAGAAAACAGCTTGAGATATTTGACCATATCAAATATTTTTAAACGGTATAAAATTATCAGTTCTAAGATGAATAAATTCTAAGGCTTTAATGTATAACATGGTGACTATAGTTGATAATACTGCATTATATAATTAAAATTTGCTTAGAGTAGAACTTAAGTGTTCTCACCAAAAAAAGAAAAAAAAAGGTAAATATGTGGGGTGATGGGTGTGTTAATTTACTCGATGGGGTGAATCTTTCCACAATGCACATGGGTATCAAATCATCCTGGTGTGCACTTTAGATACATGACAATTTTATTTGTCAATTAAACCTCAAACTGAAAAAAAATTCATACAGAAAAGTACATCTGTAAGATTTTTAAACTCTGATACAGCAAGCAATGCCATAAGGAAAGTTAAAAGTAGGACGAAGTAGGAAAAATGTACAAGATGTATTAAAACAATGAATATCCATATGTAAAAAGCTCCTATAAGTAAATACTGCAGTAGCAAGAGAATAGGTCAGAATGATTAAGAACCTCAGTCACAGGATCTAGCTGTCTGGATTTGATTGTTGGCCCCAGCACTTACAAACAAGATCCTGGTGGGCACATGACCGAATCTCTGCCTCTATTTTCACATTTCTAAAATGGGAATCATAATAACTCTACATGGTCATGGTGAGTATTAAAACAGGCAATGCCTATTAAGGGCTTAGTGTAGTGACACACCGTAAGGTATCAATAAATATTAGCTTTTTAATGAAAAGGATAATGCCACCCCAAAATGGGCAGAGGACAGAAATGGGCAATTCATCAAAAGCAACAATAACAACCCAATACACGTGGTGGTGAAACATAAAAAATTTCCCTCACTTATGGTTAGAAAAATACAAAACAAAAGATGATATTATTTTTGTTGTTATGGATCAGATTGGCAAAGATTAAAAAAATAGATACTGCCTCCGGTTGGGGAGGGTGATGGAAAACAGATTGCACCCATTTCTCGGCGGCTGAGATTTAGTACCCTTGTACAGGGAAATAAGATATCCCACCACCACCACCTTTGAGAACCACTCACTGTCCTGGCTTCTGGCCCTCTCTCCTGTCACCTGGACCTCTGAATCCAGCAGTGGAAGGGCTACCTTGGGGACTCTGCTCTATGCTGAGGTCAGTATCCATTCTGTTGCTGAGTATTTTGGAGTATCATCTCCGGGTAGGATCTTTCTGTAGAGTATTCTTGCAATATGTCAGAGGTTGAAACACGTACACCAAGGAACTAATTAGAAAAATGCATAAAAGTCTACATATTCAGAAGTTTATTGCAAAATTGGAAACACCCTATAAGTCCTACGAGACACTTTGTTTAAATTTGTCATGGTAAATCCATACAATGTAATACTATGCACATCTTAAAATGAAGACATTAAAATGCCCCAGGATGTAATTAAGGGAAAAAAACACGAGGTACAAATCACCATGTTTAATATCATCACTTAAAAAAATATATAGAAATCATAAAAAAATATGATCACTTTGGTTGTATATTTTTTCATGTAAAAATATATATGTATATGTATATGTATACATACACACACACATACACATATGTATTTTTTCTATATATGTAATTTTTAAAAAGATTTATTTATTTATTTGAGAGAGAGTGTGTGGGGGGAGTGGGGGGAGGGGCTGAGGGAGAGGGAGAGAGAGAGAATCCCAAGCAGACTCCCCACTGAGCACGGAGCCCATGTGGGGCTCGATCCCACAACTCTGAGATCATGGCCTGAGCCGAAATCAAGAGCCGGACGCTCAACCGACTGAGCCACCCAGGCGCCCCTACATAGACATAATTTTTAACAGTATTTATCTGAGTTGAATTGCAGAAAATCAGCAGAAATTATTCCTATCTCTATCTCTGTACCCTTGCACTGTGACTTTGGCTCTCCTCAGATCAAAAGGTGAAATCTATCTCTTGACCACTTAAATCTGTGCTTAGCCATGTCACGGGTTTGGCCCATGGGACATCCGCAGATGTGGTCCCAGCAGAGGCGAGAAAAATGCTTGGACTTTGCTGCTTTGCCTGGTGTTGCTGCACTTGGAACCCTGAGACCACCATGTGAAGAGATGATGAGCCTGTTCTCCAGCAAGCAAACAGCCTGCTGGAAAAGTCATGTGGAGGAAAACTGAGGTGTCCTGGTCAATACCCTGCCAACTGCTAGCTGTGAAAAAGGTCATGCTCAGCCACCCAGCCTCAGCCAAGCATCCAGAAGACTGCAGAGATACACTGAACCTAACCTGCCAACCACAGAATGAAGTCACGATCATTGCTTCCAGCCACTAAGTTCTGGATTGTTCGATATGTTACCTCAGGCCAGTAAAATTTGGATACTTAAAAGTTGAAAAGCAATTTTGTATAACTCTGCATTTTCGAAACATTCACAAAGAACATGCATTACTTTTTTTAATTTAAATTCAATTAGCCAACATATAGTACATCACTGGTTTCAGATGAACATGCATTACTTTTTTTTAAAAAGATTTTTTATTTATTTTTATTTGAGAGAGAGAGAATGAGAGATAGAGAGCACAAGAGGAAAGAGGGTCAGAGGGAGAAGCAGATTCCCCGACGAGCAGGGAGCCTGATGCGGGACTCGATCCCGGGACTCCAGGATCATGACCCGAGCCGAAGGCAATCGCCCAACCAACTGAGCCACCCAGGCGCCCCTGAACATGCATTACTTTTTAAATCAGAAAAAAATTGCTTTTTCTATTAAAAATTTTCTTAAGTAATTTAAATTTCTTAAATTACTTTAAAAAATTTTAATTAAGAAAACTGAAAACCTCTACCAGATTTAAGCTGTTTGGCAGAATAATAATATTAATAACTAACAACTAAATAGCACTTACTATGTACCAGACACTGTGTTTTTACAGATATTATCTTAATCTCCACAATAATTCAATTGCAAGGAATACTGTCATCATTCCCTTTTCCCAGTTGAGGAAATGAAGGCTGACAAAGGTCTAATGACTTGTCCAAGGTCACGCAGCTTGTAAAATGGCAGCTCTGTGTTTGATCCCAAGCAGTCTGTTTCCCGAGTCTGTGCCTTTAACTGACCTAAGACAGAGACAAAACTATACATAAATGTAAACGGTCATTTCTCAAGGATTTGGTATCTGAAAGTTATAGCTGTGAGATATCCAGGATGCTCTCTGGTCTCTCTTGGGTTCCCTAACTTCACATGACTTCATCAAATAAATTGGTTTCGGGGTGGATATGGTGAAGAGGATGTGCTGGAAATCAAATTGTTCCATTTTGCTGCTGGTTATCAACTCTTACAGAGATCTGTTCAGGGCGATGGAGGGTGTTAAACTTCTAACTAAAAGCAGGTTTGTCAATTGACAAAGTTCTTTTAATTTATGCTTTCCCTCTCCACCAAGGCTGCCAACTAGAGAGAGCTATTTATGAGGTTGTTTATCCCATGTTCTATTGTTCAAGAGGCATTTTTATGCCACACTTCCAGCACAGTTCTGCCCACACTACAAACAGTGAGCCCCCAGCAAAAGTGTACACGATGATGATGATGATGATGATGATGATGATGATGATGCCAAGACATATCCAGCAAGTTCTCAACAGGGGGTGGTGTGGCTGAGTACTTAAGAGCAGAACTTTAGAATCAGACCTGGGTTCAAATCGTGATGCCATCATTTACAAGTCACTGGTCCTTGGGCAAGTTAATTTCTTGGTGCCTCTGTTTTTTTTCCCATGTCAAACAGAGATAAGAGGGTGGCTGTAAGGATTAAGTGATATGATTATTGTCAAGAACTTGGCCAGAGCTGCTACTCTCTATCATCATCATCATCATCATCATCATCTCAACTTAAAAAGTTTAGGAAAAACTATGACTTGATCAAACTCCATATAATCTGTAGACTTCAATGTCATCCAAAGCAAAACGTAGGACATCTTAACTCTGGATGACAAAACTGAGAGCCTAAAATTCTTACTGACAATCCTTTCTTGTGGTCTTGATAGTATAAAATTAGCACAAGATGGTGGCCTTAAGTGATCAAATGGAATCAAGATTGGTATTCCCATCTGGAGTCACCTGATGATCCTTGCCATGTGCTGAGAGAAATTACCCCCAAATACTGTTAGGACTTGAAGATGTGAGACCCTTTCCAACTCAGCATGGTCATAGCCATAGACTGTCCATGCCTGAAAACAACAGAAAGCAGGCCTGGGACTGTTCTGACTTTTCAGGACTGCCTCCCACAGCCAGTATTACCCAACATGACAGGCTTTTGCTCTTCCAACAGACAGAGTTAATATGTCCAGTCTTGGATAATAATTGGAAGTCTGCAACAGTTAAACTGTAAGCATGACAGGTCATGTTGAAAAAAAACAAGGAACAGATTTTGTCAAATAAAAACAAATGGAATTAAAGGAAAGGTCATAGTTTTTGTATTTCTGTAACAAATGCAATCTAATGACAATCCATATCTGCTAGAATTCCTGGTTTGGTTTTTTTTTTTAGGTTATAATTAAATTTCTCCTTGAATAATCATCTTGCACACTTTCCCTGGGGGAAACTATTTACATTTCATCATATCTTTGAAAATATAATAGATCTCTATTTTAATCAGCCTTTCATATTTGGATCATTCCTTGAAAAGACTGATGAACAGGTTTGTTTTTAAAAAAATATAATTCAGCAGTGAATTTGACTGGTACCAGAGGTGCCATAAATCAGTGAAGTTTTAGAGATAGTTTCGATAAGGAATGGCTACAATGCCAGAAATACCTTTGGCAGATTCAGAAATGGCTGCGATTTATTCAGTCTCCCTATATCCATACCCTTGTGTAGTCGCCTCCTACACTGACTCTAGATTTGGCCATGTGATCTGTTTGACCAGTAGGATAATAACAAATGTGATACAAGCAAAGATCTGAAAAGCATTTGCACAGTGGGGCTATCCCTCTCCTGCTATTCTTGTTTTTGTTTTTTTAAAGGTTTATTTATTTATTTGAGAGAGAGAGCTCAGCTCCCTGCTGCGCGGGGAGCTGAACACGGGGCTCAACCCCAGGACCGAGATCATGACCTGAGCTGAAATCAAGAGTCTGACGCTTAAGCTACTGAGCCACGCAGGCGCCCCTCCTGCTATTCTTAGGACTCTCATTAGAGCTGCCACCTGAACAAGCCCATCCAGGGCTGCGTGATGGATGATGAGAGAAATCCATGTCTGGAACTAAAATGGCTGCCTCCGATATCCTAGCTAACTGCCGGCCAATGTCCTAGCTGGCCCAGCAGTGGCCTGTGGACACATGAGTGACACCCAGTTAAGACCAGCAGAAGACTCCTCCATCTGAGCCCAGCCCAAATCTCCAGAGCACAGAATTGTGGTTGTTTTAAACCACTTTTGGGGGTAGTTATACAATGAAAGCTAACTGACCCCGGGCCCCAGTGAGAGCAGAGTTACAGCACCAGCATTAGGGCAGATGTGGGGTCCCATCAGAATGACTTTGCTTATAAATTGAGAGAGGCCTAAAACAAGAAGTAAGCAAATATGGGTTGCTCCATCCATGCACAAACAATGATCAACTGGAACAAACGTGGCAGAAAGCATGCGTATGGGTGTGGGCTGGCACCTCACGACTCATTATTCGGGATCAACTGAGTAAACTCTTGAAATTATGAAAATTTTAAGAATCGTGAGGGCCTCCAGGGCAGCACAACTTAAAACTTAATTTGCTTGCTACTTTGCATTTTAAGCTTTGCATAAAGCTCGTTGAAGCCCTTGGCTGGACCAGATCAGCAGGCTCGTAAAACTGGGACTTGCTGTGTGTTTTTTTTCCATCACTTTCTCTAAGTAGTTTTCTCTGTAAAATGTCCCTTAGGAAAAGGGCTCCATGGTCATACAATTCAGCGCATACTCTTGCTTCCTCTTGGAATGTCACAATGTACCTTGGCATATTAAAGACCTGTTCATCCTTATTTATGCCAGTGTTGCAATGTGTTCGACCATGGAATCCTTTCTGTAAGTAACATATTAAAATCTCATTAACCAATGTTTCTCAGAGCATACCTGGAGAAAGCTTTTTTTTTTTAAGCTTTCTTAAAATTAAATACAACATACAAATGGAAAGGTACATGAAGTGCAAACATGTAGCATAATGAATTATTGTAGACCAAACACTCCTGTAACTACCAGCCAGGTCAAGAAATAGAAAGAACATAGCCAACCTCTCCACTAGACTCCTGTGTCCTCCTGGCCCATTACAAATTCCTCTCTTCATTTCCCTGACTTTATGGGAATGACTTCCTTGCAGTGTTTTATTGCTTTGCCACCTATGTATGCATACCTAAATTATACGCTTGTTTTGTCTGTTTTTGAAAGCTACATAAATGGAATTATACAGTATGTATTGGAGGGGCATAGGGTAGAAGTATCTTCAGCATCAACAGATAATGTCAAACTCTTTCCCAAATTGAGGGCACCAATTGAGACTCCTCCCAACAGCGTATGAGAGTTCCAGTTGCTCTACATCCTAGATCATACTTGGTAATGTCAGATGTTTTAATTTTTGCCAGTCTATTCGATGTATAGTGGAGATTTTAATTTGCATTTCTCTGATTAGTAATGAGCACATTTTATTATGTTTATTGGTCATTTGGATATCCTCTTCTGGGCAGCTTATGTCCAAGGCTTTTGCTCATTTCTCTACTGAGTTTCTGTTTCTTTCTCAATTTGTAGGAGTTTTTTTAGTCTATTCTGGATAAAAGTGCTTTGTTGGGTATAGGAGTTGCGAGTATCTTCTCTTGCTCCTCCTTAGAGGGGTCTTTTGTTGAACAAAATCTCTTCATATAAATGCCATCAGCTGTATCACTTGTTTTCCTTTCATGCTTAGTGCACGGTGCGTCTCCTTTAATCACACCAGTCTCCATGTCCAGCAGAGTTCTGGGGAGCTAGACTTTGAATGGTCAAGCCTTTTCTTTAGTCTCTGGTCCTGCTGAAAGCCTCAAACTGCAAGCCCAAAGAAAGGAAGGGAGTGGGTGGGAAGAGGAAAGGGCAGAAGGCCAGGGGAGGAACACTAGGGATCGGTGGGAAGGCGACAGGGGCCCTGCGGGTAGCCAGAGGCTAGGACTGAAAGTGGATTAAAGGTCACATTCAGCATCCAGCTCCTCACACGTGTAAAGGAAGTTGGCAGTATCATCAGGGTGACTCTCTCCCTGGGAAAGGTAGTTTCAAGGTCAAGGAAACACTAGGAGAGAGCACAGGGGCCCAGGCCCGGGTGGCTGGCAGTATGCTTCCCGACTCAACTGAGCAGGCCGTGACAACTGCTGGCATTTGGCAATCCATCACGGAGTGTGTCAGACAGACCCGTCTGGTCACAGTGGAGTCACCCTGACCCTGGAGGTCAGCCAACTCTCCGCTCATCCTTGCATCGTGGGAGCTCTTCTCACAGGTGCCCATCCATGTGCCTCGACCCTGGGCTGGAGGGACTCCCTCCAGAGCCCTATACCATTCAAGGACGGCATGCCATTCCTTGTGGCCCATCCCACATGGGCCAAGCTGAAGCTGCCCCCGTTGGCAAAGCAACAGTCTTATTTTCCTCTAATGCTTGGCCACCCTGCATTCAGTAACAATGAATCCACTCTCCAGAGGTCAAAGGCTGTGGAGCAGGTTTGGATGCATCTACTGAGACGACTCATGAACTCGCCATTCCAAGCATTTTAATTGGCTGCAGGATGGGGTGTCAGGGTGCCAAAATCAATAAGATGCGCCAGATGTCTTGGGTAGAGATCAAAATTGCAAGCCCAGTGAAAGGACCTACCAACGGGCAGCCTACCACCCCTGGGCCTGCCGCCAGCACTAGCCTTGTTCAGCACCTAAGTGCCAGGCTCCCCTCGGAGATGCGTAGCATGGCAAGGGACTGAAACAATGCAGATTCATCTATGAGCTCTTTTGGCTGCTCACCCCTCTTGATCCATCTGGGTAGTTTCTGAACAGTCAGCAATTTCGGTTTTTAAATAGTCCGTAAATTTTCAGTTTCTTTACACTTCACCATAAACTTGTGATTTTTAAATTGTTTTAATTCCTTTCTCCATTCAGCTGTTAGAGCTCAGTTCCATATTTAGTTTTATATGCTTCTCTGGGTTTTGTTTTATTTGGAGGTTTTTTTTGCACTGAATATTTTTGTTTGTTTGCCATAGTAGAATGCAAGAGTAGCATGTTAATACAATCCAGTTTAATCTATAATGTCAGATTTTTTTAAATAAATAGCTAAAAAGGGGACTGGAAAAAAAATTGTAACCAGATAAGGTTTTCCTCATCGTTATCTTTACCATTGCTTCGTAATCAGAGAAAGCTCTCGAATCTTGATATATTCTCGCTCTGGGTATCTGCTTGTTTTATTGTCCCGTGACAAAAGCTACAAGGACAGGAACATTTTGTTGTACTGGTAGAGGCTGGGAACGACCTACTGGAAGTCAAAGAACTCACATTTACTGGTCAGCCACTGCGTGCCAGGCGCCGCGCTGCGCTGTTGGACCTAGGTTACGGAGTTAATTCTCTTAACAGTTCTGGAGGGCGATACCATTATCCCTCTTTTGTAAGTGGGGAAACTGAGGTTCACTGAGGCAAGGTAACTTGAGCAAGGTCACACAAGTCAGTCAGCCAGTCAATGGCAAAGGCGGTATCGGAACCCAGGGTTCATGGCTTTTCCACTGCAACATGCTGCCATCCGGTAAGAGCAGGGGACTCGGCAAAGCTGCTCTGTGGAAGGGAATGATGAAGTGTTGCCTTTGCTTCATGATAATTGGTAGGAAAAAAAATCTTTACATTCACTTTCTGTTTTGCTGTGGGTTACCCTAGAAGCAGAATCTAAGAGAAGGATTTTTGAGAACTCGTCATTTCTTCAGCTGGTGATTCGAGAGAACAGCAGTGGGGGAAGTGGGACTGGAAGGGGAGGCAGCCAGTGAAGGGGACGTTATGGACCCCTGGGGGGTCACCAGAGCTCAGTTCTGCTGGGGAACTCCCAGAGCCCATGGTTGCCGCCGACCCGACCCGAGGGTTACCCTACCCCAGAGTTGCTCCGATGGAGGGGAGAGGCAGCTGGGTATTCAGCCACCGACTGGCAGCCATCGTTAGAGGAGGATGGTTGTGGGGGCATAAGCCCTCCAGTACTTCGGCTTGCCCTGAGGGCGGGCCCAGATGCTCCTAGGGCTAGAAAAATTCCTGCCGGCGCTGGCCGAGCTCTGCAGGTGTTTGCAGCAAAGAGCCTTTGGCACAGAGGTGGATACCAAGGGGATGTGGCAGAAAACCAATACTCTTTGCTACACCCTCTACTAATAAAAGCCAACAAAAAATAGAAATCAACATGAGCTCTGCTAAAAGCCAGAAGGCTAGGGAAGGACTTAACATCCCTCCAAAGGGCTATGCAATGTAATATTCCTGAGACGTTCGCCCTGGCACCTCCAAATCTAATTTGCCACACTAAGGAAGTGGTACCCACACACACACATACTAGAGTTTAATAATTTAGCTATTATTTGAGAGCGATCCTATTAACAGTCCATTCATTTTCTCCACGGCAGTTCAGTCATTGAAATTCACCCACTGTGTCTTGTGACTATTAGTGATACTCTGGGTAGTATTGTTTATGAGTGGGTACAAAAAAAGATTTGACAAAGATTTCATGTGCAACCTGATACGAAAGACAAGATTTCCAAATCTGCCGGGGGGGGGGGAGCGGAGGGGGGGGGGGGGAATGGGCTGGGCTGGGTTCAGTCTCAGACCTCTTATAGCTGGAGTCCGTGCCCCCCCCCCGGCCCCCCCTTCCCAGTCACCGTCTGGGGGGAGGGGTGGAGAGTGGTGATGGTATTTAGAGATTTTAAATACCCGCTAAATAAAGGGGCTTTTTAATGCAAATTAACCCACTTAATCCCTTTCAGAGACTAGCACTTTCACAACAGCTTTTCAAATAGAAGAAAAATGTTATAATGGGGAGGAGGGTTGACTACTAAGGAAGCAACAACTGAAGTTAACTCCTCGAATAGAAGGCTGTGATGCTGGCCAGATTTGGAGAGCAAACATTCAAAAGGAAAACTGCAAAATTGAAATAATTTTCAGCTTCAGGTCCTCGTTCCATGTACAACTAGTGCTCTGCCTTGTACAAAGGGGCTGCAATTTAATTCATCTACTCTGGTACAAGTAGTTTTACACTCAGGAAGAAAAGTAAAAATAGGCTAAGTAGTTATCGGAACAGTCGCTCCAGTGGAGGATGTTGGTATTTGGGGAGACTGTAGGGGCGGGGGGTGGCGGCCAGGGGCTGTATGGGAAATCTCTGTACCTTTATATTCAATTTTGCTGTGAACCTCAAAGTGCTCTAAAAATAAAGTCTCAAGTTAAAAAATATATATTTTATAATGCTGTCTAATTTTTTAAACCTTTGCATAAAAGTTGTGAGGAGATAGGACAAACATAGTATCTTCATATTACAGACAAGAAAAGCATCGAGTAGTTCAAGTTCAACTAACAAGTGGAAGAGCTTTCTGATTTTAGGTTCGGGATGTCTTTTGTGGCATGGAGTCCTAGGGAAGCTGAGGAAGAAAGCAAAGAGAAATTTTCCTGTTTTGCATGTTTTGTCCCTGAGAGAAACAGGAGTGGACCCCACTTAATTCTGGCCAACAAAGTATGTCCCAGTAGGAGGGTGTGTGTGTGTGTGTGTGTGTGTAGGGGTGTGTGTGTGTGTAGGGGTGTGTGTGTGCGGGTGTGGGGGTGTGTGTGTGTAGGGGTGTGTGTGTAGGGGTGTGTGTAGGGGTGTGTGTAGGGGTGTGTGTAGGGGTGTGTGGGTGTGCGGGTGTGTGTGTGTAGGGGTGTGTGTGTAGGGGTGTGTGTGTGTGTAGGGGTGTGTGGGTGTGCGGGTGTGTGTGTGTAGGGGTGTGTGTGTAGGGCTGTGTGTAGGGGTGTGTGTGTGTAGGGGTGTGTGTGGGGGTGTGTGTGTAGGGGTGTGTGTGTGTAGGGGTGTGTGTAGGGGTGTGTGTAGGGGTGTGTGTGTAGGGGTGTGTGTGTAGGGGTGTGTGTGGGTAGGTGTGTGTGTGTAGGGGTGTGTGTAGGTGTGTGTGTGTGTGTAGGGGTGTGTGTGTGTAGGGGTGTGTGTGTGTGTGTGTGCAGGGGTGTGTGGGGGGGTGTCAGCTTCACAGGATCCTTCTCTATAACCCTCCTCCCAGAACTCATGTGTTGAGGTGGTTGTGCTTGAGAGACCCCCCTTCCACACCCCTGCCCTCACTGGTTGCCCGAGGGCGGAGTGGTCCCCAAGCACGCCCTGTGCAGAGAGCGTCCAGGCTCAGCAGTGGAGTAGAGCACTCTCGATGTGCCAGCTTCAGAACCGCTCTGGCAATCCTTTCCCTCTGCCTGAAAAATCTCCTTTCTCACCTCTACCCCTGCCTGACTAATCTTCCTCTTTAGGGCCTCAATCTAAAGATAACTTCCCACAGCATCAAAAACTGGTGATGTATTGTACGGTGAATAACATAACATAATAAAATAAAATTAAAAAAAATAAAGATAACGTCCCCCAGAGATGCCCTCTCTGGCCCTCAGTATAAATCAGTTTTCTCCCATTATTCTTTTCCCTGCATCCTGTTTTTTCGTCAGAGAGCTTATCAAAATATATGATTGTTTAGACATTTGCCAATCTGTTTTCTCGCTAGAGCTCCTCTCTACAGACTATAAGGTGAATGAGACCTGAAACATCATCTACCACCAATAACCCAGCATTCAGCACAGGCCCTGACATGGAGGTCATACTAAATGTGTGTCGAATAAGCGAATGCGTGAATAAATGAATTAAATACATTAAACGAATGAAACTCGTCATCCCTTCTAACTTCACATAACAGCCTTCTCTACATCCAACCAGACTATGAATATCAAGATACCAGAGGTATAGGAAAGGACTGGGGCATCAGGAGAGATTTTTACAGATGGTTCTGAGGACTTGGGCTTACCGTCTGAGTAATATGGGAAGGCATTAAAGGGTTTGAGACATCTTTTATTCTGCCCTCTACTTCCCCATCACTCCCTCCCATCCCTGGTGACTTCTAGAAGGCACTCAATAAATTTGTTGAATAAATGCCTGAGTGCATGAATGAATGAGTGAGTGAATGAATAAAAATATTATCTCTGTCCCTAAAGGACTTAATGAGCATTGGAATAAGATACAACTCGTATTCATGGAATTATTGGAAAATTCCAGGAATGGGAGGGGGTTGTAAATCACATGGCAGACTTCAACCAAATATCTGGTGAAAGAAACTTGGTAATCATGTTTCTATATTTTGAATTGGTTCACTGTCAGCCTAGTCTTCACTATTTCAGTTATAAACAGCTTCAGAGCAGTGCCCAAGTGATTCAGATCCCTGGGGGCCTAGCACAGAGCCCAAGGGCGTGAGATATGCCAAAAAATACTCTTCCGGTTCTCATGATGCTTCAGCAGGTTGGATTAATTTGTAATGCAGTGCATTTCACATGCCAGCCCTCTAGCTAGACCCTGGGTAATCTCTCTCGGGGAGCTACCAACTGTGGTTCCCATTGTCTTATGCAGCCAGGAGACAGCTCTGAAGATTCTGGTCTTTCCCCTGGTTGTCCTGAGCTTCCAGGCCTCCCTGGTGATGGGGGTGGGAGCAATGGTTGTTGGTCTGGAATCACTGGCTCTTCCGTACAAAGACCAGGGGTGGTGCTCCAGGGTTGTGGGAAAAGCAATGAACTTGTTTCTAGATTGAGTTCACTACCAATGTGTCTATAGACCCATCATTTCATTTCTCTGTGCCTCAGCGCTCCTCACTCATACAATTAGAGGGTGTAGGGTGGATAAGAGAATTTCTAAGATCCTTTCCTGTTCTTCTAGGACTCTAATTCTTGATGTGACATGAAAAAATGATTCCTTAAATGGCCACAATCCATCTACTAACTTCCAGAACATTCCTAAGCCATATATTTGCTGTATCTCTGGACCATTTCCAGAGAGCTCAGATTTTGCTTATCCGAGAGGCTCTCTTATTTCCGAAATGCCAGACCCTGATCAGTTTAGTAACTGGAGCTTATTTTTATTTTTTTGGCGTTGGATTTCTGACATCTGGAACAACTTCCTGTCAGATCCCAGAAGGTTCCCTCCCAGAGTGTCTTCAACAGCAGCAAACAATTTACACCCACCCAGGACCCATCATGCCTAAGATGTCTTAGGGCATCTTATTGCAATTAGGAGAAAATGAAACCAGGAGCTCAGTCTGATGAAAACTGAGGTTGGAAACTAGCATTAAAATAGAAATCATTAATGCAGGCGCAACGTAGCTCAAAGTGCCCATTCATGTGAGGAGCGTGTTTGAGAGGGCAAGGAGAGAGTGCCAGTAGTCACGTCCGCAGTCCTGTGGAAAGGGACAGACTCAAGAACAACATTAAGCATGTACTTGTTGGTTAATGTGCCAGAGATTCTGATGAGCTGATAAAACAGGAAAAGCCACTGAAAGGCTCCTGGGACAGCGCCCTTAAACATCATTACCTTATTGGGCTAGGAACTGACTATTTTAAGTTGCATCTACGCAGATGCAGACTCTAAGAAAAGGATAGAAGTATAGCAGTTTACTTAGGAAGTGATTCCAGAAAGCATTGTAGGGGGGTGGGGAAGTGAGACAGGGAAGGGAAGGAAGCCAATAAAGGGAATATTAGTGAGAAGGGTACCATTGTGGGTGCTGAGGCTCAATCCTGCTGAGGACCTCTGGGAAAATGTGTAGAACTTGGCCTAGAGTGTGCCACCCGGAGGGAGGGGCATGGAAATCGAGGTGTTTACCTTCCAGCTCCCATCCATGACCGGGTGCGGGCTGCTCCTAGAGGCATTGCTGGCCTCCCCGCCTGCAGGTTGATAGAGAACCCTAAGGAGAAGAGCCGGCATGCCCTCAGGTGTACTAGAATAATGAGTGCTGAGGGGATGTGAGTGCAGAGCTGATTGAGCCTGCTACATTAACCTTGACCATGGTTCACATTGCTAGGTAGTCAATTCATAGTGCATCAGGCGTCAGGGGGGGGAATCATAGAGTCTTCAAGATGAGTCCACCTTACCGATCTTTGGCCTATCCCCCTCATCTTCCAGATAAGAAAGCCAAGGTTTAGAATAGCACTGTCTAGTAAAAATATAACGCAAGCAAGCCACATATGTAATTTAAAAAATTTTAGGAGCACAATAGACAAGTAAAATGAAACAGGCGAAATTGATTTTAATAGCATATTTTGTTTAATCCAACATGTTCAAACTATTGTATTTTTTTACTCTTTGTTCCAACTGTTGTATTTTTAACATGGAATCAACATAAAAATTGTCACTGCGATATTCTGCGTTTTTTTGTACCATGGCTTTGACATTTTCCACTTGCAGCATATCCCATCCCGACTGGCTACATTTTAAGTGCTCAGTAGCCACTTGTGGCTAGTGCCTACCATATCGGACAGCACAAATTCAGAGCATTTCTATCATTGCAGAAAATTCTAATGGACAGTACTGGTCTAGTTAGTTTGGGTCATTTGCCCCACGTTAGACAGCTTATGGGTAGTAGCGGTGGTTGACAGGAAGCCAGAAGAGAACGCTAGGACCTCTGGGTAAGCTAGAACTCTGAGCTTTAAATATTCCCCAAAATAGGAGGAAGGAAGGAGTTCTTATGGGGTCTCAAGCTGTTGAGCTCCAAGATCAACTTGACGGGTTGCTCAACCTCCTAGATGTAAGAAGACCTTGAGGTCAAGCTCAGGTAGCTCTCCTGAGGGAAAGGACCAGGTCCCTCTTGTTCATTACTGTGTCCCCAGCCCAGGACCTGGCCCATAGGAGGCCCTCAAGAGAGCTCTCTTCAATATTGATTACAAGCATGCTTTGGGTGGCTGTCGTAGAGTCATCAGCAGGTGAGGGCTGGGGAACAGCTGTGAGGTAGTCATGAGCACCGCAACCATTTTGGAGGTTACCTGAGTGAAGAAGTCACGAGCAAACAAGTAAAGGGGAAGTTGGACCAAGGAACCTAAAAGAGAATCAAGTGTCTGCCCACTCACCAATCCTCACTCAACACGCCATTCTACAAAGAGAAACAGAGACACAGCGTCGTTGAGAAAATTTTCCAGCAAGACCACTATGTTTGCCTGGAGTCAACTGCTTTGACATTGGGGCCAACACACACATTTAACAAGAGGCGATTTGCCCTGGGTTTTATTCCCACAATAAATCTTATCATTTTCTGCTCCTTACACTGCCTGTCTTCTCTTCTCTGCATTACACTCACAGCTCCCTTTCCCAGCAGCAGTAGTAATAAATGGTATGCTCACAATGTAGAAGTTAAGGTTTCAAGGTGAAGCCTTTGGAAGTGATTCCTTTGTAATTTCATTTATGGCCATGCCATATTTTATGGTGCAACTCACTAACTCTGTGGGTGGCTTTGTGTGTGTTCCAGAGAAAGCGAGAGTGTGAAGCATCCCCACCCTCCAATCCTCACATGACCCTCCCAGTGGAATTTGGAACTGAAAGCACCTCCCAGGTTTTTAAAAGGAGATTTTAACCTCTCCTGGTGTTCTTGTGGAGATGCTTGCTGTCCAGCCAGCCATGACAAGAAATGCTGGAAATGTGGCTGTTCCAGGAAGCTTCTTCTCATCCCTTAGGTCCCCCATGAGGCCCTTTCCCTAGAAATCCTACAGCACTAATTGTCAAGCCAGACCTCTGTCTTCTGTCCACAATTAGACAGCCATTTCTCTTGACAGTGGTAACCAGGAAAGAGATGTTACTTTTCTGCCTCCTTCCCTGCTCCATACACACATCCCAAACCCACCGGAGCACTGGTAATTGGTTAACTGACTAATGAATGATTGGCAACCTCTCTCTTTAGTGTACAAAAATCATTCAATTAGTATGGTATTTTTAGGGGGCAAACAATGTGACATGATTGGTCCACATCCTCCAAGAAGAGGCCAAGAGCCCTGCAAAGAGGGAAGAAACTCAATATATATGGCTGGAGTCTAGATCAGTTTCAAGTTCTGTGTAAAGCCAAAGCATAGCCTGACTTTGTACATAGATTCCCCCATCACACACACACACATATACACACAAACACACACACACAACGAGAGATCCTTTAGGACTTCTTGAGGATACAGTCAATATATTCTTTATCTGGTACATAGTGGATGCTCAGTAAATATTTGTTAAATAAAATCAGTGAAGGTGGCCACCATGACTTTGCTTATCTTGGGAAAGCTGCATGATCAAGTGAGAGAAGCATGGGCCACAGACCTGAGTTTAAATCCTGCCTCCGTTCCAAGCTATCTGAATGGACTTGGTCAAATGCCTTAACCTCTCAGAGTCTGGATTTCCTCATTTGTAAAATGGAAATGATAATATCCACCTCCTAGAGTTGTTTTGATGATTAGATGAGCTGTTCTCAAGAAAACTTCTAGGTACCTACGAGGCACATGGGAAACAACAGTTACTTTTCCCTCTGTCTGGAATGTTCTTGCCAACTGGGCAGACTCCCTAGTACCCTCTAAGGCTCACCTTGACTATAACAGGCCAAGAAGAGGTGATGGCTCCTTCTGCCCTAGTTTCCTTGTATCTCTTCAGGCAGCTACTATTGCACTTCTCAGCCCAGATTGCAATGATTTGGGACATTGCTCTCTATCCTGGAGGTCAAGACCAACCATCCACCATTTTATGTCCTCATTGCTTAGCATACTGCCTGGCCCATGTAGAAGGCACTCAATAAAAACTTTCTTTTCCATGTAGGAAAAGAGATTAAGAAGGACACATACCAAAATGTTACTGTGGTTATCGGTGGTTGGTGAAATTATGGGTGGTTTTCCTCTTTTTGGGGGGGGTGGGCTCATCTGTATTTTTTAAATGTTTTTCCCTACAAGGGTCATGTTTTATTTGAATAACAAAATGATTCTGTAAAAGTACATGTATACTCAGTGAGAAGATGGATAAATGGATGGATGGTTGGATGGATGGATGGATGGATGGATGGATGGATGGATGGATGGATGGGTGGGTGGATGGATGGATGGAGGGAGGGAGGGAGGGAGGGATGGATGGGTGGATGGATGGGTGGATGGATGGATGGGTGGATGGATGGATGGGTGGATGGATGGACGGACAGATGGAAGGATAGGAGTATTTAATAAATGTAAATAGTTTCCATCCCTCTAGATTCTCAGTGTCTGGGTCTGAGGTTGAGTTTGCTGCAGGATGAGAAAAGGTATTTCCTCTCCCCATGAGCTGGCTCCCTATATCCTGCCAAATGGCTTTGAAGCTCTACTCCTGTTCAAACCCACATTTTCTGAATACCCAAACCAGGAAGGAAAAATCACCCCCCCCCCAACTTCCACCTTGGTCTACGCCAGGACTCAGCAAACTCTGTATATAAAGATCCAAATAGTAAATATTTTAGTCTTCAGGGGCCATATAGTTTCAGGTCACAATTTCTCAGTTCTACCCTTGTAGCATGAAAGCGGCCATCGATAATACATAAATGAATGACCATGGCTGTCTTCTCATCAAACCTTATTTACAAAAATGCAGCAGGCCAGATTCAGCCCAAGGGCCATATAGTTTGCCAATCCCTGGCTTATCACTTTGCCAATATTGCTCTCCTTCCCTATAGGCCCTGAAGGACCCTGCCTGCCTACTTAGATTCTGTTCATCCTCTGTCTTCCAACTAGAGCATGACTACTTATCATCTATGGTGTTAGCAATCTGTTATTACACTTTAATCACATGTATATAGTAGTAGATGCTACAACCATTTGCTGAGAAGCTTTCTACTTTGGCAGAGATTTTTTTAAAGGGGTATGTGTCAGAATGATGCTTGAGAAGAACTGGAATGGGAGGATGCAAATAATAAATATTCATAGTAAGAGTATACAGGGTATTAACCTTATAATGATGTGGTCAGCCTAGTGATTCCCATCTTAGAAGAAAAAGACGTACCGAAAAAAAAGAAAAGAAAAGAAAAGCTAGGCAGCTCTACAATGACCTAATGGCAAGCAACAGGGGAGCCAGGTCCTATGACTCAATGTCTCATTCCTTAAGAAATGTCTTTATTTCTAAAATCTACAAGAAAAATAATAGAAATTTCTGTTGGGGAATTTAAGATCCAAGTACAAAGGAGCTTTTAGTGTCTTTGGACAAGCTGGGAATGATGAATCTAATGCCACCACTGGAGATGTTGCAATTTCCCTTCTAAATTAGCCACCATACAGCCGTCTGTGCAGAACTCTGGCTTCAACTTTCGGCTTTCCTTTTTTTTTTTTCCCCTGTTCTCCTGAATGCTGAGCCTGTGCTCTTGGCTGAGATGGGCTAAGGTTTATGCCTGGGATCACATGGCAGCCCCAGCAGTTCTCCACAAATGCGACTGAGTAGTCCATAAATGGTCCTTGTTTGGTGGCAAAATGCTTGGCTCCCTCTCCCTAAAAAGGAAATTATAAAGAAAATGTACAGTACGGTCACCATGCCACCAATAACATAATTTCCTGGCTCTCAGACCACTTGCTGACAGAGCAGACCCTTGGAGAGCAGAGATGCAAGGCCGGTTGCTTCCCACTTGGGACTTTTCTGACACTGGATGACCTGGTCCTCGCAGCCAGTAGCAGCTCCTTCTGTGAGCTCCCACCATCTGCCCCCGCATCTCCCCCCCGCCCGCCCCCCGCCAGTCCCTGGAACTAAATGAAGGGAATACAGTTGAAGAGAGCTTTGACCTGGGGCTTTAAGACACGCCTCCTATGGCTTCCTTTGGAATTCTAGACTTAATGACTTCTCCTTTCCTTCCCCTCAAGCCATTCCAACCGTACCACATCTTTTTACACAAAGTTGGCGTAGTCAGCCGTGGACCCAGTCACTCGTTTCCTCACTCATTCATTCAGCAAGTCAGCATATATCAAGCACTATTAATAACTATTCCAGAACAGCAGTTTGAGCTAGGATTGTCCTGGGCCAGTCCTCTAGCTTTGGCCATGCAGCAAGGGACCTCAGATTATAGGTTCATGTCCCCTCTCTCCCTCTGTTGCTCTGTTCCTACTTTCCCCTGCTCTCCTCCTGCTGTGGCTCCCTTATAAAGTAGCAGAAGTGGGGAGCATGAGTGATGGAGCCCCTTGATGGCAGTGTTTTCTTTTCTCTTCTTTTTATTTTAAAAGAGTTTATTTATTTGAGAAAGAGAGAGAGAGCACAAGCAGAGGGAGCAGCAGAGGGAGAGGGAGAAGCAGGCTCCCCACCGAGCAGGGAGCCCAATGTGAGGCTCGATCCCAGGACCCTGGGATCATGACCTGAGCTGAAGGCAGACATTTAACCGACTAAGCCACCCAGGTGCCTCTGGCAGTGCTTTCAATCTGGCACTTGGCAGTGTAGCCAGGCATTCATCTGTCATGGTTTCTTCCTACTCCCGGTCACCTGGTAAGAGCCTTCAGCCAACAGAGGCCCTAAATCTTGACTCCTGCCTTTGATTCCAGCCCCCTTCCCATAGGTCAAGAATGCAGCCAGGCCTTTGACTGTTACTTAGCAGAATCACAGGGCTGACCTGTGATTGCATATTCCTTAGCAATATTAGGAGTAGGCTGGCTTTGTTTTTGTTTTTTTTTCTGGAAGCTCCTTCTACAGGGAAGATGAGCTTCCCAAAGCCCAAAGCTCAGTGGTACAGCAGTCACCTAGAGGGTATCTCACCAACAACCTATCATTTTGTTCCTCCCAGAAGTCTGAGCTATCAAAGAGTTCTCTTTTCGTTATCAAGGATGGACCAGCAAAACCGTATCACTAATGCCAGCCTTGGGGCATGTGGCAGATGCTCTGCACCCCCTCCCCAGGCCCCTAGGACCACCTCTGAGTTCCCCTACAGCCACACTGGATACTTCCCAGCAGGCTGGTAGCTTCTCACCACAAATACAAACCCTCTGCCTAAGGCTTTACCAGCCCCTCCTTGAGCTTGCTCAACCCACACAAGGCAACCCCCAACCAAAGAGGGACCAGGAGATAATGGATGGGTGGTCAAGCTCCAAGATGACACCAACGATCCTTGACTCCTGCCATGCATGCCCTTGTATCATGCCCTCCCACAACAGATACTGCTCTGACGTTTGTAACTAACATAGTAGAGTGGAAATGATGGGGCGTGACTTTTCAGGCTAGATCATAAAGGACATTGCTGGTTCTATTTTGTTCTCTTTTGGATCACTTGCTCTAGGGGAAGTCAGCTGCCATGTTATGAGGACACTCAAGTAGCCTTATGGAGAGGGCCATGTGGAGGGGAATGAGGCCTCTTGCCAACAGCCAGCAGTGAATTGTCAGTCAGGTGAGGGAGCTGTCTTAGAAGTGGATCCTCCAGCCTCAGTTAAGTCCTCAGATGACCACAGCCTGGCCAACATCTCTACTGCAGCCTTATGAGAGACCCCAAGCTGACCACTCAGCTAAACCAACCTCAAATTCCTAATCCTTAAAACTGTGAGAGATAATAAATGTTAATCATTGCTTTAAACTGCTAAGTTTAGGGTAACCTGTTACACAGTATTAGATAACTAATACGGTAGGTAAATGTCCCAGCTCCCCCAGAAGCACATTCCACATGGTTCCTCAGGCAATCCCTAATGCGGCTGAGCCCCAGTTGTCCACAGAGGTAATCTTCTTACTGTGTGCTTTCTCTTTTCTTTTTCTTTTGTATTTTTTCTTCTATTTTTTCCCTCTGTGTTTCAATCTCCCCACTCCCTCGCCTCTGCTTCCTGTGATCATTTCCCAAATAAACTATCTGCCCCCAAGTCCTTGTCTTGGCATCTGCTTTGAGGGAACACAAACCAAGACAGGGCAACTTGTCCATATTCATGGATCAACTTTTCAAAGAAAGACTAGCTTTTAGGGGCGCCTGGGTGGCTCAGTCAGTTAAGCGTCTGACTCTTGATTTTGGCTCAGGTCATGATCTCAGGGTCTTGAGATCGAGCCCCATGTCGGGATTTGCACTGGGGGTGAAGCCTGCTTAAGATCCTCTCTCCCTCTCCCTCTGGCCCATCGCCCCCATTCACTGTGTGCTCTCTCTCTCTCTCTCACAAAAAAAAAAAAAAGCTCTACCATATATTGTATGATTCCACTGATAGGAAATGTCCAGGACAGGCAAATCTATAGAGACAGAAAGTGGATTAGTGGTTGCCTTGGCCTGAGGGTGGGAGTGGGTACTGACTACATATGGACATGAGGGACCTTTTGGAGGTGATGGAAATTTCCTGAAACTGGATCATAATGATAGCTGCATAACTATATACTTAATGAACATCACCGAATTGTTCACTTTAAGCAGGTAACTTTTATAGTATATAAATTATGCCTCAATAAAGCCGTTTTTTAAAAACTGATTTTTCATAGCTGAAACATGTATAGAAAGGAGGAAAGAGGAAAGCAGTAGGACAGAGGAAAATGTGACGGAAAGGACCCCTACTGGCAGACACACTAGAACCCTAAGAACTAGATTTGCTATGGTCTCTTCCAAAATAAAAGCAACATATTTGATATAGGACAAGTAATAACTAGGCCAACTATGTCCACTCAAATATGGAAAACTAATATTAAAGACAGAATCTCCTGTGGGCTTTGTCTAACCAAAGAAGACTCCCCGAGAAATGCTACATCTGTGGTTTTGGGAACCAATACCCATGTCTGATATGGAAGGACACTCCTAGGGAACTTGTCTTGGGAAATCCAACAGCAACAACCAATCCTTGGGGAACGTGAGGTACGGTGGGGGAGGCTGTGAGATTCTGGCATCTCAACCCCATGACAAGAGGGAGGAAAGCACCAACGGTCATCCATTTCCTTACAATGAGAAGAACTTAGGTGCATACATGTCTTCCTTAATCCTTCTTGCTGGGGCTGCCAGAGAGAAGCAATATTCCCAGGAAAATGAGTGATGTAACCCATTCTAGGTACCTCCTTCCTTCAGTTTGGCCAGGTTTCTACCTGGCCAACATCCAAGTTCAGGAGTCCGGCACAGGAACGGGATGAGAGGGGAAAGGGGAATGATCACTTATTCCTCTACGTGTTTATTTATGGAGCTTAGAGTTTCCACAGAGCATCCAGGAAAAGGCCTTACCTGGACTGTACTGATTTCAGAGTACGTTGGGAACATCTGTAATTGATACGGGGGACACACATACAGAAACACACACACACACACACACACACACACGCACGCACGCATACCAGCTACTCGGCTTTGTCAGTCAGCTTTTGCTATATAACAAACCATCCCAAAACTTAGTGGCCCAAAACAACCATCATTTTATTTAGATCATGATTCTGAGGTTTGTCCAGGTAGTTCTTTTGGTCTGAGCTCAGACTTCTCATTTACCTACAGTCAGCTAGCGAGCTATCTAGAGTCTGGGTGCTAGGATGGTCACACTCATGGGCCTAGTATTAGCAAGATACTGGCTGGGGCGATGGGGACAACTACATGTCTCTCATCATCCAGCAGGCAATCCTGGGTCTCAGGGTCCCAGGACCCACAAAAGAACAAGCCCAAGTACACAAGCATGTTTCAAGTCTCTGCTTGCTTCGTGTTTGCTAATGTCCCATTGGACAAAGCAGGTCACATAGCCGGACTAGACTCAACGGGTGAAGAAACAGATTCCACCTCTTTTTTTTTTTTTTTTTAAACAAATTCCACCTCTTGATGGGAAAATCTGCGATGCCACAGGCAGGTGAACTATTTTGGACCATCATTCATATAATCTACCACACCTGTTTGTTTTGTTCTTTTAAAATTCTCCTCTCTTTTGAGATCTGCAGGTTGTCATTCTTCTCACTTGCTGGAGAATGTGTTTTGTTCAACAGCTGTTCTAGCAGATAGAAAATATAATTTATTTTGAGATGAACCATTTTGCTCTGAGAATAATTAAACTCTAGCTCTTTCTCTTGAAAAGAAAACTCTCTATTGCCCTAATCAGCTCCTGACTGCAATATAGATACCCCCAGAGTCTGGTTACAAGCCAAATACAGGATGCCCTTCCAGGGAACCTGTTGACAGTGTGGATTTGGCTCACAGGTCACGGTGGTCCTGAAGTAAAGAAAAATGGCAGTGTCAAAGTCATGAAGGAGGAGACAGGGAGAGGGAGTAAGAAAGTGAGAGGAGAGAAAATGCTCAGTTAATAGAACTGGCCTTGGTGTCACCATGAAGGAACACCCAAGCATATACCACTCAACACCTCAGGAGGAATTTGTGGCCTGCAGACCTAGCTGCATCTTTTTAAGGGTGATTCAAGTGCATCTGGGGTAAAATTTGACTAATCACAGTGGAGGGAAAATGCTCTGTGTTCAATTACATACCGTCATAGCCAGTCAACACTGTTGGGGTCTGTGAAGGACAAGGGGAGAGAAAAGATTGCTGGGTAATGGAGGTAGGTGGGGAAGGGCACATCTGGATTGGAAGGATTCTCCAGGAAAAGAGAGAGATTTGAGACTTCAGTTTCAGCTCCCCACTGTGAGACAAACATGCAGGGGAAAGAACAGAGCCCTTCAAGTCACTTCCTTCCTGCTTTACTCAGCTCCTGAAACACAATCAGCTCTGGCTTAACTTGGTGTCAGGCAAGGGTTCAACAACCAGTAAGTAACAGTCCCGCCCAAAGCTCACCAGGCCATGGTATAAGCACACAGACACAGGGCAGATGCAGCATAGGCCAGAGCAGGTAAAACTCTCAGTGAGGCCTGGAGAATAACGTTCTTCCCTCAAGGCATGGAAGAGCAGTTCCCTAAGCAGCCCCTTGGGGGGTCTGAGGGCTTGCTTTGGGGGTGAAGGCTGCTGGCTGTCCATTAGAATCCACTTTCCCCTTCTTACTGGGCACACAACTTGAGTACATTTCCCAGACACCCTTGTAATGAGGCTTGGTCATGTGATTGAATTCTGGCCAGTAGGATGTGAGAGGAAGCGACTTAAGCCACTTCCAGGACAAGGATATAAGATGGTAGACATGTCTCCTCCATGTTATCTTTCTCCTTCCCACTACCTGGAACCCATCACAATCTAGTTTCAATCATACAGATAACAACAATACCTAGGGGATGGCAGAGGCACACAATAAAATGAACTTGGGTTTCTGACTAACTGTGGAGCAGAGCTGCTTCACCAGTCTGAGCCATGTACTCTGAAGTATTACCTGAAACACAAATAAACCTCTTGGTTCTGTAGGCTATACTCTGTTGTTAGGTCTCTTTGTTACAGCAACTTAGCTTTTCACCCTAATACTTTCATTCATTCAACCTAAATGTTGTAGGTCCCCTTGGGGAGATTCTCCTGTATCTTGAGGTCACCGCGAAGCCAGTAAATTTTAAAAAATCAAAATATATATCCAACTCTAAAAAGACTGTAGAATAATGGATGCTTTCCCTGAAAGTTTCTTGGGGAGAGGATGCAGAAGACGTGTTGACGTTGCACATGACTCAGTAAAACTGCCTCAGAACATCTTTTTTTCTCCCCAAAGTTTATTCCCTATGGCAATTAGCATCCTTGGTGTGTATGTTTCTCATTCTTTCTCTTGCTCTTATGCTCTACACACACACACACACACACACACACACACACACACACACACACACACTCCTCCTCCTCTTAAGCCTCTCTCCCCCTTCTGCTCGTTGCTCTGCTTCTGTAGCCTCCTCCTCCTTCTAGTCTTGTCTCTCTTGGCTCCCCCCTTTGTAGGCCGAATGACCATCCAGGTCATAAAAAACAAAAGATCATCCTTAGCATCTCCTCTTATTAGAAGGCAGTGAAATAGTAACTATTTTCATGTTTATGAAGTCAGGAGGAATATAAATCATTTAATTTTTTCTCTGTCCTACATAGGAAAAAATTTCTAATTGAGCATTTACTATGAACTCACAAGACAGACATAGAACCAGCTGGAAGGAATCTTGAAGAGCAACCAAAGAGAAAAACCAAAGTTCAGAAAATTACTTGCCTGGAAATTATTAGTGGAAGAACTAACACTAGACCCTGGTCTCTTAACCACTCATGCTCAACTTCTAATCCCATGCTCTTCTGTGACACTACCCTCACTCCTTGCTCGGAAACTCAGAGGAAAGTATCTGAGCGCCCCCCCCCCCAGAATGCTTGCTGGAACTTCCATACACTAGACCCATCAGAGGGGGAGGAAGGCAGGCCAGTCAGAGGGCTTGGGAAACTGAGCCAGTCACAGAGGCAACCAGACCAAAGCCTTCACACCTATCCTGTGACCTACCAGTTTCACTCCTACATATTTACTCAAGGGAAATGAAAATACATGTATGTAAGAATACCTGTGCATAAATGCTCGTGAAAGCTTTGTTCATAATAGATAGAACAGGAAATAATGCAAATATCCAACATGAGGAGAACTGATGAATAAATTATGCTGTAGTCATACAATGAAATGGGATCCAGCAATAAAAAAGGAATGAACTGCTGTTATATACAACATGGATAATCTGAAAAGCATTATATTGAGTGAAAGAAGTAAGACATAAAAGAGTACATACTGAATGACTTCATTTTTGTGAAGTTCTAGAACAAGTCAGACTAATAGGCGATGAGAGAAATCATAGCAGTGATTGTCTCTGGCGGGGGTGGGAGACGGGCTGCAAAGGGGCACAAGGAAGCATTCTGCAGTGACTGAAATGCTCTATATCTCAATTTGTAAGGTTAGGGTTGCGTGTATACATTTGTCAAGCTCACCGAATAATACATTGAAGAAATGTGTATTTAACTACAGATAAATTATAACACAGACACACACATACACACACAAATATTATTGGGAGAAAAAAGACTATTATAAGAAAAATGGATACATTCAACTTGCGGCTTTTGTTTCTTGCCATATAATGTTACAAAGCAGATCTCCCCCCAGTGCCATTGCTCACTCTTATCTCTTGGCTTCATCTATTCTTCACCTTCATTCCATCCCTGATAATCACATCAAAAGCTCTCCCCATATCCATCAAAACCATCATGCCAAATGTATGGAATGAAAACATACAGCTTCAGCCTGGGACCAAGCCTACATGAGCACCCTAGGCTCATCCTTGGGTTCTGTACTGTACTTTCAGGTCAGTCGTGAATGAAAAATGCAAGGGCAGGGAGGTAATGGAAGCTCTTTACCACCTCTTAGAGCTCAATCTCACTGGGCAACTCTGGGAAACAGTATGGAATGATCCCATCCAAGTGATGAGGAAGCTGGGGAATTTACACACCAATTCCCATAGTCCCTGGTTGAAGGTGTCAATTCATCAGAACTTCTAGTTTACTGTGTGTACAGGCAGGGTGCGATCTGGCAGCTAGGGAAAGCCCTCAGGCAAAGAAATGTATAAGTTGGCCGCCGGAAGTCGGATAGATTTGTACAGAAATGGTAAGGCCTGAAGGGTTAAGGGTGGGGCATTATAACTGTCTGCTATAAGACCTAAACACATAGGACTGAGTTTTGTTCCCTGATTGGGTCTGGTGTCTTAATCCAGGACCCCCTCCCCGTACTGGTCAGCTTTTGCTGTGTAACAAACTACCCCAAACCATAGTGACTTAAAACAATAAATATCTTACTTAGCTCATAATTCTGTGGGTTGACCAGGTACTTCTGATTTGGGCCAGCTCAGCTGATCTCTGCTCAGCTCTCTTACATGTCTGTAGACATGAGTTAAATGAATGGTTGTTTTAAGCCACTAAATTTTAGGATGGTTACATGGTGAAAGCTAATTGATACGTGGGGTAAAGGAGTGAAGTTAGATATTAGGTGATCAGGTAAAGTGAAGGGGACGTTTAATCTGAGACTTAAAAGATGTCAGGGAGATGGTGATGTTAAGAGGTGGTAAGGCATTCAAGGCACAGAGAACAGCAAACACAAAGGTCATGACAGAAAAGGGCTTGGTGTTTTGAGGAAACTGAAAGAAAATGAAGAAATGCTGGTAGGACTGAAGACAAGAGTGAGAGAGAGACAGAAGGAGGGGGAAGGGAGGGGAATGGAGGGGAGGGATGGAAGAAGATTGAAGGGCACAGGGAAAATCTATTTATCCTCTGACTCATAAGAGGAAAGAAGTCATAAGAATATGTTCTTTATTAGTATCCTTCATTAATAGAATCTTAGTCAAAAATACATTCTGAATATGCAGCATTTTTATTGTATATATTATTCATAGAGAATATGCTAATAAAAATTATTCATATTCTTTATACAGTCTTCTCATGCTCTTCACTCTCCCCTTTCTCTTCTCCCCAGGCTCAGCTATAGGAGGAGGGAGCTGTGGCAGAGGCAAATGGGATAGTCCTTAACGTGAAGACAAAATGAAAACCCATTGTTTAAACAAGAAGTCATAAAAACAAGACAGTGGTGTGAGTCGGCCATTCAGCAAATTGGCCATTTGGCAAACCGGATTCTGGAAAATTGGCTTCCAGCTTTGCAACCCTGAAAACTTCCAGCCCTTCGCTCTTCGTGCTTTAGTCTTCTCAGAAAATAGACTGGATGAAGCTGAAGTCCCTTCCAGCTCTAGTGTAATGAGGTTTTATGGGACCCATGAGTTCCATGGGGTTGTGTGTGGGTGTGCATATGAGTAAGTAGAAATTAATTAATCTCAGATGCCTGAAAAGTACTAAAATAGAAAAGGAGTGAGGGACCTTGGACGTTGAAGAAGGAGAGAGGGGGGGGGGGGGAGGGTTCGGAGGGGAGGCATTCACTGAGTCGTCTTGAATTGCACCAGATTTTAGTTCAACAATAAACTAGTCCTCTAATTTCAAAGTCTAATGCTTGGGCACGAATGTGTTGTAACAGGGGAATGGATGTGGAAATAGACCAGAATTGAAAGCCTTGTCTCAACAATCAATTAAATTCACCAGGCAAATCCCCAAATAAGCCTTGTTTAGTTTTGTTTTCTTCAGTGAGGAAACTATATCATATCTGGCATAGAAGCAGACTTTCAAACAAAAAACGGGGCAAATGTAGAAAGAAAATTAAAAAATACATCGTGCTTAACGTACTAATCAGGAGACCAAGGACATGGACCTGGTTCTGCTATTAACTGTGTAACACGGAGAAAATCACATCATCCTTCTGAGCCACAGTTACCTCTTATGAAGACATAGACTGGATCATAGATGGCAAAAAACCTAGCACGCATGATCCCACCATCCCTGTCCAGGCCAGTGAGAGATATCAATAATCAGTCATAGAAATCTTTCCAGGAATATCTAGAGATGTCCTCAGAGTCCACTCAACACAGTGCTTCCAGGAACCACTGCTAAATTAACAGCATTGGCTCTCAAAGTTAAACCTATCTACTTTTCTGAACTAGCTCACTGGTTCCCAACCTGTGGGCTGCAGACTTCTGGGACGCTGCGAGATTACGTCTGTTAAGTCATATGCTCACCAAGCCCATGTGTAGTTTCAATAAAGTGCTACCTTATCAGTGTCTTCATTCCAAAGAGAGATGGTGAATATCTGGCCAAGGGCATTTCAAACTCTTCTTCTGCTCTGGTATTTTCTATTCCAAGGCCAATTTTCTTTCTATCTTAAACCCACTTCTCCTCTACTTCCTTCCCCCTACCCAAGATTTTCTAACACTAACATGGACTCTGGTCAGGACAGAATTTCCCAATGCTCTCTGATAAGGGAAAGAACTGGGCAGCATAGGTCAGCAGATGAGTCACAACAATCATCATTGCTT
This sequence comes from Callorhinus ursinus, assembly GCF_003265705.2. NCBI lineage: Eukaryota > Metazoa > Chordata > Mammalia > Carnivora > Otariidae > Callorhinus > Callorhinus ursinus. Next base: position 30,515,330 of record NW_027397078.1, read on the forward strand.
TGTCCTTGACATGGGCTGTTACCAACTTGAGGGTCATCTGCCCAAACTGGCTCTGGACTTCACCTTTTTATTTCAGGTCATAAGGCCAGAGTCTTTCTTTTCATATCATTTCCCAGACTTTCCTAAATGTTTAATACCATCTCAGATTCAAGTTTAGTTTCTCCTTCAGCATTTTAGGGTGCAAAGCTAAGACCCAGGGTGATAGGGAGTACAAGCTTGGGCACCATCAATTACTAGTTAAATGACCTTCAGTCGTTTTCTTCATGTCTTTGAGTCTCAGTTCCTTCATCTATAAAGTGGGATAGTTGTGGTGATTAAATAAGACAATGTACGTAAATTGCCTAGTAAAGAGCCTGCCACGTAGGTGTTCAATAAATGATAATAATGATGGTGTATGATAGATAAGTTTATTGGACATTTAGTATAATGTCGGGCACTCTGTTGAGCATGTTACGGACAACCCGTTTAACCAAGTATATTTCTTTTTTGTGATGGAATGTAAAAAAGGCCACGGTTCTTTGCAGCTTCTATAGCTCCACTCTTTGATTCTGGGAACAGGCCAATATAATGTAACAGAAACTACGCTGTGTGAGTTCTGAGACCGAGCCTCACCAGACTCTGCAGACTTCTGCTCTTGGTCTACTGGAGGGTGAGAGACAAACGGAGCAAAGACATGCTTTCCCAGCTAAAGCCATCCCAGACCAACCAGCCCCCAGCCAACACAGCAGCTGGCCATATTTGCATGAGGGAGCCCAGTCAGCTGATCAGGTAAGCCTGACTTAGATCAGCACAACTGTCTAGCAGATCCCATCCCAAATTGCTGCCCCACAGAATTGTGAACTAAATAAAGGATTGTTGTTTTAAACCACTAAGTTTTGTGATGGCTTGTAATGCAGCAATAGGTGATATACTTTTCTTCTTGAGTATACACCTAGACTGTATTTCCCATAGCCCCTTTATCCTAGATTGGCCATGTGACTAGTTCTTCCCAATTAAATGTGAGTGAAAAGTGGCATGTGTCTCTTTCACATCAAAGTGGTTTAGAAGCTAGTGTGCCTTCTTACTTTTTCTCCCTCTGTCTGTCAACTGGATGCAGAGGTTCCAGCAGAGGGCTTCAAGGCCTTAGGGGATGTCAAGCCAGAATATGGAAAGAATCTGGGTCCCCGAATCACTACCACATGGAGGAGAGCCATCCACCAAAGGAGAACATCCACTTGGACTTTACATGATCAAGTAATAAACTTCAATTGTGTTAAGCCACTGAGGTTTGAGGATGTCTCTGCTATGATAGTTAGCATTGTCTTAGCTAGCACATAGGGATTATATAATTAAATTATCCCCATTTGAATATTATACAGTCATCAAAAGAAATGAAATCTTGCCATTTGCAATGACGTGGATGGAACTAGAGGGTATTATGCTAAGCGAAATAAGTCAATCAGAAAAAGACAATTATCATATGATCTCACTCATATGAGGAATTTGAAAACAAGACAGAGGATCATAGCGGAAGGGAGGGGAAAATGCAACAAGATGAAACCAGAGAGGGAGACAAACCATAAGAGACTCTTAATCGCAGGAAACAAACGGAGGGTTGTCGGAGCGGAGGGGGGTGGGAGGGATGGGGTGGCTGGGTGATGGGCACTGGGGAGGGTATGTGCTATGGTGAGCGCTGTGAATTGTGTAAGACTGATGGATCGCAGACCTGTACCCCTGAAACAAATAATACATTATATGTTTTAAAAAAAGACAAAAAAAAATACATTATCCCCATTTACTGTTGACGGAACTGAGGTAAAAAGAAATGAAGCTAGTAAGAGTTGGAATATGAACCCAGCCTGTCTGATTCGTAGCAACTCCGTATCTTATCTTCCCAAGGTAGTTGTAACAGTCATTATTGTTAATATTCCTCGAGGTTTTAATTTGCTTGAATGATGAGTTACTGTGTAGAGACACAACAATGCAAGCCTTTGCCATTTCTTGCCCTTCCCTCATTCCCCAAATTGTATAGGCTTTGAAGTTGTTGTGGAGGGAAGAATTCATATTGGTGTCCCCGTCTCTTCTGACTCCAGCTGGCCAGTCTGTCTGTCACAAAGAGAATGGCCGGAAGTGCTTACACCTATGGAACTTCTCACTAATGCGAGAGCTAGCTTCATCCACAGCTTTCTGCAGAGCTCAGGGTCCAGCACAAGCTGCATGCTCCTGTGCATTTCAGGATTCTCCCCTTGGCTCCCCATGCCTCTCACGGTACACCATAGCCTCCCTTCAGTCACAAGGATCAGTGCGGCGGAAGGGACAAAGAAATGTTTGCTCCTTGTGCTTTCTCATTCAATAGGTAGTGAGCACCTACTATGGGCCATGTGCTGTGCTGGGCACCGGGAATACAACGAAAAACAAAACTGATAGAATCCCTGCCTTCACCAAGCTTTGATCTGAGGGAAAAAGGAAAAGGAGTAGTTAGGATGCTGACAGAGGTGTGAATCTGCTTAGATATAAATGAATATCCAGAACAGATGAGTGATGGTGTATACGGTGGTTATTTTGCCAACATCTAGGGCAGCAGTTCTTCAATTTAGCTTGTGTGAGAATCATCCAAAGAGGCTTTAGTTTAAAAAATACACTACAGGGCCCTGTCCTCAGAGATTTTTTGATCTGGAAGATCAGAAGTATGGATTCAGGAATCTGCATTTTTAACAAACTCACTGGGAAATTCTAAGTCAGATGGTCCTTTGAGAAACCCTAGTCAATGATAGGGTGTGGCATTTCCACAGAACTTCACAGATGTTGTACTAGAACTCATAGGCAGATCTAGGCAAAGCCTCTGAAGCCAAAAGCTGGAGGCACTGGGGAGCAACATGATGGGGTATAGAAATGCTAGCAAGTCAGCACCACAGAATGCCCAGAAGAACAGAGAACAAAGAATCCCATTAAATCCATTGAGTCTCCATGAAAAGACAGAGAGAAAGGGCAACTGTCATCACTAAAGTGACAAATAACATGCTGAATGTGAGTACTCTGCCTGAATTAAGTTAGCAGAAGGCTTTCAGGGAAGCAGCTTGTGGGAACACATTAAAATAGCACAAGAGACTGAAGCACTTTATGGGTAACTCAGATTTTTCTTACCTTAAATCAAATATTCATTGAAACGAAGAATTCCTACCCAAAACAAGCAGCACTGAATTGTTTCAAGAAGGTCCCAGTTATAGCTGTGTCCCTGGCCAAGGCCCAGCTAGGGAAACAGATCCCTGCCCTCTACTCAGAGATTCGGTTCCTAAGGACACAACAAGGACAAGTGGGTAGAAATTACAGGAAGGCAGTGTTCAGCTTGCTGTGAGGAAGGACTTTTGAATAACTTAAAAATGGAATAGGCTGCCTTTTGAGGCAGCAAACTGTTATTTTGAAGAATTCAAGCCAAGTCCAGATGTACTGCTCTGTATTTACCAAGCTCTCTTTGTATCTAGTGATACAAAGAACAAGATTAAGACATAGTCCTTGGCCTCAATGAACTCATACTCTAGTGAGGGAGGCAGAAAAATAAGCCCCCAAATGTAATATGGTACAATGACACCATGACTACAGTATACCTGGGTACTGCAAGGGCCTAAGAGAGGAGGTTGTGGCTCAGATGGAAAGGTCGGAGAAGGCCTCCTAAAGGAAGTGACATGAGATTTGCCTGCTAAGTCTCTCAAAGGAGAAGGAATGGCATTCTGGGCAGATGGTATGGCATATGTGAGGGCATGGAGGCCAGAAACAGCTTTACAGGAAGGAGAAAAGACCCAAGTTCAATAGGATGCAGTGTAGGGTACCGCAGAAGGAAGGAGGTAGGACAAAAAGCTAGAGAGGCAGGCACAGACAGATCAGATCATGAGGAATTTCTTAGGCTAAGATGAGAGGTTATCATTTTTTTTTTAATCTTGAAAATGGTGAGGAGCCAATGGAGGTTGACCTACGTGACTTCTGAAGCCGTTTTCAATAAAAAAAATTCTTTGAGTCTAGACAACAATTTGCTTCTTCTAAAATTACTTTATAAATTGGTAACATATATAAAATCAATGCCATTTTAGTCACAATCAAACATTTATAGGATCTTGGTATGTGAATGATGTGGTATTTTAAATCGGTAGAGAAAGAAGACACTATTAATAAATAGCGTTGGAACAGCTGGCTAGCCATAAGGCAAAAGATCAATTTAGATCCATCCGTACATACGTCATCCACAAGCATAAACTCCAAATGGATCAGGGATCTAAATGTAAAAGAAAAAAAGATGAAACCCTGTAAGTGCCAGGAGAAAACATAAATGAATTCCTTTGTAATGTGGGTGTGGAAAAGGCTTTTTAACTCTGTCTTAAAATCCAGAGGCAATAAAGAAAAGGTTGACAAACTTGATTATTTAAAAATAAGCTTTAGGGTGCCTGGGTGGCTCAGTCAGTAGAACATGCAACTCGATCTTGAGAGTTCTAAGTTTGAGCACCACGTTGAGTGTAGAGATAACATAAAAATAAAATCTTTTAAAAAATAGAATAAATTTGCATGGCCAGAAACACTATAAACAAAGTCAAAAGACAACTGACAAATGGAGAGAAAAATCTGAAATACACCACAGAAAAGGCATGAATAGTCCTAACACATAAATAACTCTTAAAAATGGAAGGACAAGGGGCTGAGGGAAGGGTAGAATGAAGAGTTACTACTTTATGGTTATAGACTTTCTGTTTGGGGTGACGGAAGTGTTCTGCAAATAGATAGTGGTGATGGTTGTACAACACTGTGGATGTACTTAATACCAGTGAATTGTATACTTAAAAATGGATAAAATGGCAAGTGTTATGTTATATATACAGTTGTTTTTTTTTTACCATCATAAGCTTTTTTTTAAAAAAATCTTTGAAAAAAACCCTGAAGGACAAAGGATCAAAAAACCCAACGAGAAAAACCTGAAAAAGACATGAACAAACAATTCACAAAGAAGTTATAAAAATGGCCCTGAAACATAAGAACTGTCATTCATAATTAGAGAAATACAAAATAAAGCAACACTATGATACCCTCTCTCACCTACCAGATTGGTAAAACTTAAAAAGTATGACAACAAAGTGTGTCGGCAAGGCTGTGAGCAAACAGGCACTCTCCTACATTACAGGTGGGAATGCAAACAGTACAACCCTCTTGGAGGGAGGTTTAGCAATATGTACAGAATTACATACGCAAGCTATCCCTTGACCCAGCGATACCTCTTCTAGGAAATACGTCTGATGATACAATTATACATATGCACAAGATTATTTATTGTGGCGTCATTTATAATTGTAAAATGTGGGAAACAACCTAATGCTGATAATGAAAGAGTGCTTGAATAAACAAATGGAGCATCAGCACAATACACCTGCATATGGTATAAAGAAACAACGAGGAAGGTATCGATGAACTGATAGGGAGTGAATTCCAAGACATGATGCCAAGTGAAGAAAAAAAAGACCGTGCAAAAGATTACCCATAGTAGGCTCCCCTTCGTGTGAGAAACAAGGGGACATGAGAAAACACACACGTATGCTGTTGTGCAAAAGAAATCTAGAAAGGATAAACTAGAAACTGAGGAGAATACGTAACTATAGGGGATGAGCGGGAATGGAGTGGAAAAAAATGGGGGAAAGGAAACAGTGTAGTAGAGATGAGCAGGAAGTGACAGTCTTATGAGTATACATTTTTGTTTAGTTCTGGCTTTTAGAACTGTGTGAATGCTCTGATTACCCTAAAAAAACCCACAAAGATCAAATCCAGGATATGAAGAGAGCTCAGGATGATATATAATCAGTAACAAATGAGTCTAACTGTATTACAAGTGAACAATATAACCACACTGAAGGGAAAATAACTAACCTAAGTAAATTTGTTAAAGGGTAGTTTGTACACCATAAGGTTAAAGACATAAAGAACTGTATATTGTTCTCTAATTAGTAAACTGTTTTTCACAGGGGTTTAGTTTAGCAATTCTGAAAGTACTTTATGTATGTACTAGGACGGAGCAAATACATAAATTTATCATGGATAATGAAAACCAGGTTTCTCGGTGTTGGGGAAAGGAATTGCAAATAAGGAAAAGAGGAAGGCTAAAAATGAACCCTGTAGTGTTGGACTGCAGGAAGTATCAATATGAATTCATGGTTTTTTAAACATATGTACATAGGGAGAGGAAGAGAAATAAATACAGGTGTGTGTTATGCGTGTGTGAACATACATGCATATATTCCCTAGCTCTGTTTACTGACAGCACCAGAAAGTAATGACACTCCAGTAGCAATGGGCACACCTAGCACCCACATCTTGGTTTCTAAATACCATTCTCCAATAAAAGGAACCAGGGCTCCTCAGAGAAATGGTGACTTCAGGTTCAGGACTGGGAAAGGAAAATGTAAGATAAGCCTGGCACATCTCGTGGAGACAGAAAGTAAGGAAGCGTTTGAAAAATGATGGGTCATGTTGAAAGGACACGGAACCAACACAAAGCAGCTCCCAGTGGTCAAATCTGGAGCAATTTTAACAATAAAATAATGATAGTAAGGGATTATAACCCATAGGGAAAGATGTCTATACAGGCATACCTCCTTTCACTACGCTTCGCAGATAGCATTTTTTACAAATTAAAGTTTGTGGCAACCCTGCGTCAAGCAAGTCTATGGGCGCCATTTTTCCAATAGCACTGCTCACTTCACGTCTGTATCACATTTTGGTAATTCACACAACATTTCACAGTTTTTCATTATTATTAGTGATCTGTGATCAGTGATTATAACTCACTGAAAGCTTAGATGATGGTTAGCGTTTCTTAGCAGAAAGTATTTTTTTAATTAAGGCATGCACATTTTTGTTTTAGACATCATGCTATGCACACTGAATAGACTTAGTATAAACATAACTTTTCCATGCACTGGGAAACCAAAAAATTCATTTGATCTGCTTTAATGTGATATTTGCTTTATTGCAGTGCTCTAGAACCAAACCCATAATATCTCTGAGGTATGCTTGTACTGATATAAATAAATAAACAAACAAACAAATAAACAAATAACTAAGTAAGTTAAAGAGCAGCTCTCCTTTCCAGGAGATTCTACTTAATAAATGTAGAAGAAATGATGGAAATTGAAAAACACCATTTGGCAAAACTATGGTAACAGTTGTTGGAAGCAAGAATCATTGATGGATGCTGTTATGGATCGAATTATGTGCCCCCCAAATTCATATGTGGAAGCCCTACCTCCAACATGACTATATTTGGAGAGAAGGCCTTTCAGGGGGTAACACTGCACAAAACCTGGAATAGCACACATTTGTGAAGCTGAGAGCCCCCTCAGTAGCCCATTCTACCTGTTCAGCGCCTCTGTAATCATGTTGAGTGCTGGCTAATTTCTGACACCTGTCTTTCCCCCAGACCATGGGCCCCTCCAAGGCAGGAATGTCTTGTTCATCTGTGGATCCCCAGTGCCAGGACCACAGTAAACACTCAAGTTCTTTTTTGAATTGGCTAGAATTGACACCGAAAAGGAGTAAATCAGCACGTCATCTGTTGCTGGCTCCTTCTAGGGAAAATTCTTTGGCTTTGTTTCCAGTCAGTGGATGCCATGTTGTGCCTCCTCAGTCCTCCCTTCAGAATGATGTAGTCATTCCCCCCAGCTGACTGGAGCGTTGGCAGCCAAGTGCTCTCCACTTGGTGAGAGAGAGCTGCCTCAGCAAGGGTGTGCCTCTTTAGTGGGGGCACGCACATCTAATGACTGGTCGACGCAGAGATAGAAGATCTGGGCCCTCATCCTCACCCCAGACAACTCTGCCAGGTTATCCCAGCTCCAGACCTCTCCACAGGATCAACGGAGGCCTTTGTTGGGACCACACTGTAGCGCAGATGATGCCCTGCCTAATCCTGCTACTTCTTCTGCTCTCGCAGCTGTTGATCCTAAGAGCACCCCTAATAAACTCAGCGAATGGATCTTTCTGCAGTCTGCTTCCCAGGGAGCAGGGTGGGCAACGCTCTCTATCCTCTGCTTTAGATGTGCCCTTCTCGGGCCCGATCTAGAATACACCGAATGGCCATTGGAGCCCAGGTCCACTTGCGGGCTAAATTTTCACTAAAAGAGGCCTGGAGGGTAAGGAGACAGGACCGCAGTGTCACTCACGTGACACTACTCTGTTCCCCTGCCCCTCTCCTTCCCGCTGTTCTACAAATGCCTCTGCATCCCTCCTCAGAGATCCTGTTACCATCCAAACAGACAAAAAACCTCCCTCTCTGGGTCCAAAGTAACTATGAACTGAACACCGTTTAGTTGAAACTGAATCCCTTTACAGGAAGTGTCTGCTTCCAATATCTTTTAACAACTGAGCACACCCCAAGTTCAAATCCCAGCCTCCCTGCTGAGAGGCTGTCCTGCCTCCCACAGCAAAACCCTCAGCTTGGCAGAAGCTCCCCTGGCACAGACCAGCTGCTCTCCCAGCCTCATCTGCAGAGTCGCTGCCGCTCGGGTTTTCCCCACCTGGAACTCCTTGCAGCTGGGGATGGCTTCTGGATTCCTCTGAGGGAGATGGTTCCCACTGCCCCTTAGTGGAGCTCAGCCTGGAGCTTTCCCAGGCTCGATGAGTCCCAAGCCAACCAGCGATGAGAATCATTTAGAGGAATAAGACAATGACCAAACACAGATTTGACGTGACGGGTTTTGAGCTGATAGCTGAGCAAGTTAAGTCCCTTCATTTCTGCCCCGGAGCTGCCTGCCATCTTGTTAGCATCAGATGACCACAGCAGATGCTGGACCTCAGTCACACAGTTATCTGGACATTGCATAGCAAATGTCTCTTTATTGGCAACATAGGCCTTTTCATCTATTTTTCCCTCCGCCTGTGAAACATTCTCTCATGCCCACAAAAAAGAAAGGCATCTCAGGAGGCTCTAACATTCCTCTTTCAACCACCCCCCTCCCCAGCAATACAGTTTTTTCTTTGTATTTGATAGAATCAAAATCAGATGCGTTGCCATCAGGATATGATAAACTGTACTCTTGGTGTTTCATCATAATAGTAGGGTTGGGACCAAAGCCAAACAGTGGCAATTTCTTCCCTCCAAAGAAAAATTGCTTTTAAGAATTAAGTAAAATCCTCCTTCTTCACACCATCGTCAACAGACCCTTCCCCAACCCATGGTACAATATCTTATGAGGAAGACTTTTTTGTAGAATATCTGGAATTTTTCCATATTTCAAATCGATACATTGGATGCCTCGGACAAACACAAATAAATAAAGTTGAGGCTTTAGCAAATCATTTCAGAGTCACAGGCCAGATAAAATGATGGTGAAATCTGGCCTTAAAGAGGAATGTTTAAAACAACAACAACAACTAGAGGTAGAAGAAAGACTACACTGCCTTGCTCTGTAAGCAGAAAGAATTGATCTGAAGTGGAGATTTAATGGACTTTAATCTTACCCCCGGTATTTGGGGGCCTTCCAGCACCCACACATTTTTGTCAGGCAGTATTTACAAAGAACTAGAGAAGCACCAGCAATTCAGAAAAAGATTTTGTTTCAGGATGGAAAAGATTAATCATGAAGTCACATGGTCTATTGTTATGCAACAAGGAGTAATGGACGTGTAAGTAAGGGGTGAAAGAAATGACTTAGTAAACAACCTTTTTTCCCTGCAAGAGGATAAGAGGAAGAAGAGCTAGACACAATTTCAGCGCGACTCAGGAGGTGAAATTTGAGGTTTGATCATTTCTGCAGATCTCCAAAATATGGGGTAGCATTTCTAAAGCTGTAGCAAAATATTGATTGTATAATTGCTATAGATTTTTCTCTGGGGCTCTTAAGAGAAATAATTTTCTCAGATTGAGGTTTTTCCCTTGCAGCTAGCCCACTAGGAGAAAATGATCATTTCTTCTGCTTCCTGTACTGCTATTAGTTTATTGAGAGTTGTGTGCAATCAATATTGCTGTCCAGCATCATCATCAAACGGAAATAATGGTGACAGTGATAGTGATGGTGATGACAGGGAGGAGGGGGTGAGGGGACCGGTGGTAGACATGGCATGATCATGGAGCTGGTGATGGTGGTCATGGTGTTGGAGGTGCCATGTGGTATGTGGTAGAGGGAGTGATGGTGCCGGCAGTGATCATGGTGGTAGGGTAGAGGGGATGACGGCTTAAGAGTGATGGTGGCAGTGATGGTGTGGTAGAGATGGTGGTGATGCTGATGCTGACATGGTAGAGGTGGTGACAGGAATGGTAGTGATGATGATGGTAATGATGGTGGTGGTGGTGACACTGATGGTGATGGTGGTGATGGTGGTGATGGTAACATGAGGATGACGGTGATGACCGTGGTAGTGATGGTAATAGTGCTGATGGTCATAGTAGTCATGGTGATATGGTAGGTATAGTGATAAAGCCAGTCTGCTGCAGAGATTACGTCCCTACTGAGGAGGCTGCAAGATTCCACTGCAATTCATTTCTGAGCTTCCTTGAATGCGTCTCTACAACAATAGGGCAACTTACTTATTCTGTCATTCCAAAAATATTTACTCAGCATCCACTCTGCTCCGGGCACCGTTCAAGGTAGTGATGATACAGCAGTAAACAAAACAAACGGAACTCTGTGCTCTCAAAGAGCCGCCACTGCAGCCAGTGGGACAAAGGAGTTAAGTAAAACATGTCATTATGTAGGTGATAAGCCCTAAAGAGAAAAGGCACAGGAGATGAAACAGGGAGTGCCAGCAGGGGTGGGGTGTGTGTGTGTGTGTGTGTGTGTGTGTGTGTGTGTGTGTGTATTTTGGATGACTGTTCAGCAAATACTTTCTCTCTTCTCCCTCCCCTTCCCCAGTGTGGGCAGAGTATACTTCCCTAAGTCATTAATGGTGAGTTTGGTCACGTGATTGCCTTTGACCAATAGAACATTTGTTCGTGGAGTGTGATGTGAACAGAGATCTTAAATTGCTTGTGTCGTTTGGCTTAGCTCTTGTGCTCTGATGATACACCATGACAAAAGCATGCCCTGGGTAGCCACTGCCCCTTCATTCTGGGCCTCAACATAAGCACACATGGAGCAGATCTGAACCCAGCCTGCAGCCTAAAGCAAAGTTGACAAGTCAAGCCCATCCTAGAGCAATCCAGCCCCAGCCAAACCCATGAGCATGCATACAAATGCTTGTTGTAGGCCACTGAGTTTGGAGGTGATTTATTTTGTAGCCTTATTATGTAGTCGGCAAGAGCTGACTAACACAGAGTAGGCGTGATTTTAAATAAAGTGAGCAGGGAAAGCCTCATTGGGAAGACGGCATCTGAGAAAAGAGCTGAAGGAGGTGAAGCAACATGGCATAATGCAGGTAACTCGTGACAAATCATTCCAGGCAGAGGGAACAGCAAGTGCAAAAGCTCCAAGGCACAATAGCAATGACATGTCCAAGCAAGGAGTCAATATGTCTGGAACAGAGTACGAGAGGGGGAGAGTAATAGGAGGTGAGGTTACCGACATAACCCAAGTGTGGGGCAGATTGTGTAGGGCCCTGTGAGCCATAGTAAGAACATTAGGAAGCCATCAGAGGGTTTTGAGCAGAAGAGTGGCACAATTTAACTTGCACTTTGAGAAGATCGCTCTGGTTTCAGTGTGGATGAACAGTAAGCTCTAGGGAGGTAAGAGTGAAAGCAAGGAAGGCAACTGCTAAACCCCCAATGAGAGATGATGGTGGCTTCGATGGGGGAAGGGGTGTGACCTACTGTCTCGGACCATCTCCGTGGGATGACCCAGACTCGTCATCATCCCGCCCCAGTAGCTAAGGAAACTGAGGCCGTTGGGGTTGGCCTCAGTGGTACCTACCAGTAAAGGAGCCAAGATGAAAGCTTCCACTCCCATGTCTCCAGTCTGTTGCTCAGCACAGGGAGCGTCGCCACTCCATCCCGCTATTGTCTGGGGGTGGGGGGTCCTCAGTGATTCAGGAAAGGAGGATCTTTTCAGAACAGCTCAGGCAGATACAAATACAGCCTGACAGCCCAGCCACAGTCTCTTGTGTGCGTGGATCCTCCACTTTGTCTCAGTTGGCAACATGCCTTTGATCCCAAGCCTCAGATGAAGAGCTTGCCCGCGTCCTGGGGACCCCGGCTGCTCTCACTGTTTCACGGCGGCAACCTACCAGGCTAGGGTGCCTGCATCCTAAACCTCCTCATTCTCGTGGGCTCCCCTGGAAATGAGTTGGCCTGGCTCAGGCACTCCAGTAACTCGCCACCTCCCCCGTGGGACCACATTGTCCTTAACCAACTGCTTCTCTACTTGGCCTGGACCTCTGTGGAGTAATCAAAAAGGCAGACTTAGTCGGGCATTTTCCAAACTCTGTAGGGGACATTACTCTTTTCTTCAAGTTCATTTGATTATATGGGAAGATAGCTAAGGTTATGTGTGTGTGCAGTTGCGTGTATGTAAGTGTGCTAGGACGGGGTACTGCTCAGAACATTTATTTGAGTGTTTTATTTGATTATTTTTATCTAAATATTATTAGTTATTTAAGTTTGTGTCCCCTGCCTTCCCCCCCCCCCCCGGCTCAAGTTTAAGCAGGCACAGAGTATGTTTTAGAAGAGAAGATCACTTTTTCCAAATCAAAAGATAGCCCAAGATAAATGCATCTCTCCGTAAGAACAGTAAAAAAGATTAGCAAATTGAACCAAAATGGCCCCAGTCTCCTCTTACTTTGTCAAGTGACCTCTAAGAAAAAGAGGGGAAAGCTTGTGAAAAGTTATCAGAGTTGCTAAAATACTTTGTTTCCTTGTAGCGATTCATCGGGTTTAGAGAAAGACTCTGCCCTGACCTTCTGTGGCCACGTGTGTGAGTCCATTCGGCTGGACCTAGTGTTGCCCTCGGGACCTGTGGCTGCGGGTTCCCACGACAACAAACTCTACCCCAGTGAGGGAAGGGGGAGGAGGGTTTCAACAAGAGAACAACGGCCAGGCGTCACAGCTGGAAGAGGCCTGGAGAGGGGACTCTGGGAGCATCCGTCAGCCACCCCATTTTACAGATGCAGAAACTGAGGCTCAGTGATGGAGGTTGCCAGATCTGATCCACGGTACTGCCTTTGGAAGGTGGAGGTAGGCTTTCTAATGCAGCTCAGTCACAAACATAAATGGCTGAACAGAAGCATAGAAAAACTGCTCACTGAGAAATTAAATCACTGTAAAAGGCTGCTGTGGGGTGTCAGCCTGCTCTTGTGTTCACAGGGTGTGAGGACTGGATTCAGTGCTGAAGCAGGGCCACTGCTCTATTTGGATGCCCTTCAAGGACTGTATTTGAGGAGGAACCAAAAGCATAAAGCTGGCTGAAAAGGAAACAGTAACCGAGTGAGTGCCTCTCCGCTGATGGCAGGCTGTGTGCACTCACAGTCCTTCCCTGACTCAGCTTTCCCAGGTTAGGCTGTGGACTTCCTACCTGCATCCTTTCTTACCTCCTCTCCAGCCGGATTTGTCTAGCTAGGTGGCCTTCAGTTATCTGCTGTCATTGTGACTGACCCTGAGATTTTCAGGTATTCTCTCAGTCTAATGACTTAGCAAAATGAGTTTCAGGGAGAGACAAGTTCCTTGATTTGCCCAAGGTCACATATCTTGTAAGTAACAGAATCAGGTCTCTGGGACAACGAGTCCACTGCTTTCTCCACCAACCAGGCCCTTCCCCCATCAGCAAAATGTAGCACATTGCTAATTGGATGGCACGACTTAATGCTAGAAATTGGTTGACAAGTACAAATGCCACAAAAAATGCATAGGTGAGGGCAATCTTAAGACAAGTGAGGGAAATAATTGGTGAAAGCTAGGAGAGAGACCAAACCCCCAGCAAAAGGGAAAAATTAAAAGCAACTTGATTTTCTGGAAAGTCAGGCAACAAAAGGAGAACACTGAGCAGGGCCAACCTCAACTGCTGTTAGATCAGGCATCTAAGATGGTAAAGCAGAGTCAAATGTGGGAATAAGTACAGAATTTTGTAAGGGAGTGACTTCACCTACAAAAGGCAAGATGAAATAAAATGCATGAATTTGAAATGGGCTTCTTCTATGGAAAAAAAAAATTATACCCAGCACCATATGAATCTGAGCAAGAGAAAAAACTCTGATTATCTTAGGCAAACGGGGGAATTAATTAGTGGGCTATCAAGGGTTAACACAGTCAGCAAGAAGCTGGAGGAGAAGGCTTGGGACAAGCAGCAGGACCCAAGGGTGCCACTGAAGTGGCAGAAACAACAGCCAAAGCCCAACTGCGAAGCACAACATCTTCCTCAAGTTTCTGGTCCCGCTGCTATATACCAGATTCTGAACTTGCCCTTCGTCTTTGTGCCCCTTGTTTAAGATTCAGTACCCTAGGGGTGACGGTCTACTTGGCTATCTAAACCTTGGCTATTCCGGGGGGCAGAAAGAAGGGGGAACTGGACCCCTTTGCCTTCCATAATGGGACCATCACAGGAGGCTGGAACGACTGTTGCCCTCCCACTAAGAGCAGGCACGAGAGGGATGTATTAATTAAGGCAACACCAATTGTGGTGACAACCCCAAGGTTTAATGGCCTAACGCAATAGAAGTGTATTCCTCAGGCATGTAACTATCCGGCACAAATATTCCCAGTGGGCCATCAACCTTCCACAGGATTATTCACAACTCAGGCTCCTTCCATGTTGTGGCTCCATCCTCCTCTTGCGCCTTGGAGTCCTTTCCATTCAACTGGAGGATGGATAAAGAAAATAACGGTACGCCCACTGCTTAAGGTTGCCAACCCAGGCATGATGTACATCACAACTGCTCCTGTTCCATTGGCCAGAACCAGCCCTGTGGCCTCACCTACGGGGAAGGAGGCTCGGGAAATGGAGTTCCTGGTAGGCAGATGCTTTCAATCAATGATTCTACACTCTGCAAGAGGGAGTCTGCATTTTCTCTGGACAAAAGGTTGGTTTTGGTACGGGAGACCTCCTCCCTAGATGGGGGCCAACGGGGAGGGCGTGGGTAAGATGCATGATAGCCAAAAGCCAACATAAGTCTGTTATAAAATGTATTTCCAGACACTCGCAAGGAAGCCGAGATTTAAATTTTAATGAAGTTGACTGTACCTCCTTCACCGGAGTTTATAACTCTCAAGATCAGATGTTGCCCCGAGAGGCCGACCTGCCACCCAGGCTAGAGTTTCCCTCTAGCATTCCAGATGACAAGGCAGCATTCAACCTGTGTTCCCAAACCTCCTCAGGAGTAGGGTATCAACCAGGATGTTTTAAGCTAGACATAACAGAAACCCCACCTCAAAGTGGAATCTAGAGGTAGAGGAGTCCTCGGGCAGAGGATGATCAGCAACTTCATGGACAGCTTCCTTCCATCTCTTTTCTCTGCAATCCTCAGTGATGACTTCATCTTAAGGCTGGTTCCCCTCATGGTCACAAGACAATTGCCAGTGACTGTCAAGCCTAATGAGTGCTGATGCATGTCGAACAGGAGAAAGAGAAAATCTCTTCCCCAGCCATGGAACACAAGAGCTTCCTTTAAGTCTGACTGGGCCAGCTCAGGGTCAATACCAACCTCTGGACCACAAAGAACTACTAAGAGAATACCCCGTGCTAAATGGCTTGGACTAATCAAGAGCCATCCCTGGAGCTGGGGATGGGATACCTCTCCCATAATCACATGAAGATGATACTTCAACAAAATTGGGGTTCTGTAGTCCAAAGCAGGGGGTGGGAGGAAGGAGAATGGATATGAGTGGTCCATCAACAGCATCCACTGAAGATGGAGAAAAAGCTTTACCTGATGAGAAAGGCCATTCCCCTTTGGGGCAGTACTCATTATTAGAAAGTTCTCTATATTGAGCCCAAACCTTGCTCCCAGTGCTCTCTGAAATTCCACAGCAGAAGTCTAAATCTTTCCTATGACATACTTTCAAAACTTTAAAGACAGATATTATATATTCTTACTCCATACCAAAGTCTTCTTTAGGCCGAACCGCCTTGCTTTTTTCCTTTTCAATATACCAGTTCCCACCTCCTCATCACTCTTGTCTTTCATTTACATACATGTTCCAGTTTGACAAAGTCTCTCTTACAGGGTAACGTCCAGAAAGGAACAGCAAAACTACACCCTTCTTTGTTCTTCCTACCATCCTTCTATTAATGCAGCCAATGACTATATATTTAATTAAGGTAACAAAAGCTATTCTAACAGGGAAACCCAAATATCATATTGCCTTTACACAATAAAGGTTTATTTCCTACTCACACATAGTCCCGATTGACAGGTGGCTCTCCTCCAGGCAGTGTTGACCCATGCCTCTTCCATCTTGTGGTTCTGCTATATTCAACACACAGCTTCCAAAGTCACCCTTTTTGCCTGTGTCAAGTTAGAAGGAGAAAGAACATGAAAGATCATGTGTGGGCAGTATTTTATAGGCCAAAGCTGGAAACAGAGCACCTTGCTTTCTGTTGGCTAGGACTCGGTCACATGGCCACACCTAAGTGCAAGGGAAGCTAGAAAGTGTAGTCCAACTATTTCTGCCACAGATATTTAGCCATTGAGAGCCTGCATCCCATGGATAGTTCTTGTTGAGCTTGCTGTTGCGCAGACTCCACCAGATTTTATCTTAACGAGTTATTCCTAAGATAGCCTCACTGTCATCCTACAGTCATAGAATTCATCTTTTGAACCTACCTTTTAGGAAGGTGTCTTTGGGCATTATCTGACTAAAACCTACCTGGAGATGAACAGTTCTTCACTGAGTGCAATCAAGTTTGTATAAGTCAGGCAATGGTGATGACTTGTTTCAAGGATATCAAGGGCCTGAGGGAGCTACTGATTAATACCTCCAGTGAACATTACAGGTTAACACTGTCCCTTCCTACATCCTTTCTGCCACTGTGGGGTTGGGTTTTTTTGTTTGTTTGTTTGTTTGTTTGTTTGTTTCTGGATTGGCAAGTAGATTTCCAGATCCTCTGTTGGTTCATTCTTCCGCGTCTTAAGTGCCACGTGAAAAAGAGGAAAAACTGTATGGCTGGCTCTGCTCTGCCATGCTGGGAATTTTGAAAATGACCTTGAAGTCTATGTTGCTTTCATTGCTTTTTGAGGCTTTGTGGGGCCAGAGCATTTGCTGTGTATCTATTTCCAACCCGTAATGCAAGACATGTAATTAGTGGTGTCTCCGCCTCTCCCTGCAAGCTCAATCAGGCAGAGCCCATCCAAATGTCCTCCATAGACTCCCCTTCCACAGCAAACCAAGGCAGATGTTTCTTACTCCAAAACACCATTTTCAAACAATTCTCCAGCCAAAAAATCATCACTGGGATGTCACTAAATGGTATTTGCTCTGGAGCAGCTCACATTAATTCATAGGGTTATTAAATACTGGACATGGGGTTGTATGTGGCTAGAATTCTATTACAATAAAGCTTCAAAGGAGTAAATACCACATAGGCCGAAAAAATATCTTAAAAGACCCTTTCCCAAAAGCCAGTATGTGGCTCATCTCAACGGTGACACAGGTTTTTTTTTTTTTTTTTGACCTGGAAGAAAGCCATAGGTTGACTGACTGATTGATGGATTGATTGATTCATTCATTCATTCATTCACTCAGCATCTACTGTGTGCCAGGCACTAGAGTAGGTGATAGAGATAGAGATGAATCCTTGGCTAGAGAAGCTTCCAGGCCAGTTAGGGAAGACAGACATAAACCAGCAATATGATATGATAATACAATAGATTTATAGAAAATTCAGTGGAAAGATACTAGATGTGGATGAGGTCACACAGATCAAATGCAGTCTTTCTTAACCTTTTAGAATCAATACCCCACAATATCTATCTATCTCCCTTTATATAAAAACAAAAATCTCTAGGCCACCTCTCAGGAAACTACAATATCATCCCTCACTCTCAGGAGAAGGGAATCTTTTAGGAACACGGAGTTGTGTTCTGTGGATCTTGGCCGGCTCAGAAGACTTCTTCCCACTTTGCTTTTTGGCAGAAATTATTTTCGAAAATCTTAATATTTTCTAAATATTAAAATGCTATTTAAAAAGAATTCCTCTGTCCTCTCCTTCCGCCATCCACCACTCTAGTTAGCTCATCTAATCCAGGCCCCACCCCACCCCCCCTTTTTGAAGATGAAGACATTGAGGTCCAGAGAGCCGAAGACCAAAGCTCAGGGACCCTGGGGCCTCCAGTGTTGTTTGGGGTTAATGATGATGTGGGATGATGAAAGAACGAGCAGGACTGGTTTAAAGAACAGTGTAACCTTTGCTTCTCGAAATGTGATTTGCAGACCAGCAGCATCAACATCATCCAGGAGCTTGTTAAAAATGCAGGATCTCAGACACTACCCAAGACCTACAGGATCAGAATCTGCCTTTTAACCAGCCCCCCAGGTGATGTGTGTGTACACGGACGCCTGAGAAGCCCCGCTATAGCAGTCACTGTTGGGCCCCCACACCGTGTCTCGTCCACCCACCTGAGTTCATCAGCAAATATGGCAGTCGCCAACATGCCAATCGCTCTCACTTCACATGCCAGCATTTTAACTCCTTGTAAGCATGGTGGAGTTAATGCCCCAGGGTAAACTCTTGACAAATGAACAACTGAAGCCAGTGGATAAATGTCCTATTCTCCCCATCTTTTAACCAGGGAGTTGACTCATCCTTAGCTGGTTTGATTTGTCCAGTGATGCCAACATCTCATCAAAAAGAACATCAAGTAATCTTGAAAGATTTTGTCCCAAAGCTGACTAGAGGATCACACACTCTTATCAAGATCTACTTTGTTCAGGCGATTGTTTGGTTTTTCCCTGGCTCCTTGCCATTCTTCCACCTCCTAGTCATCTCCCATAATTTAGGATTACCCCAGGCATGGGAAAATAGCACCCAGTAATTTCTTGCAAACAGACTCCACCTTCTTCTCTCATACAGGTTCCCCACTTTGTTTTGGGAATTCATTCAACAGTCTCTGCCTTTCAAAGCCTTGAATCAGACACCAATCTGACTGAGGCTGGAATTTCAGGGCTTTCTTTATTTGGACTGGGTTTTAATCATAGGTTTGCCCTTCTCATGTCACACTGACCGTAGTCCCTCGGGGTCTCTAACTTAACTTCTTTTACTTACTATGAGGCACGCCTTCCATGGATGATGACTGTTGATATTCTGCCACCTAGTGGAGGAACTGGATCTGCAGGCATGGAGCCTAAAGGCTGAAAAGAAGGGATTCACAATTTAACACCCACCATGTTCTTACTGAACTTTATTATGTACAGACCACTCTACACATAGGAGCTCATTTGTTTTTTAAATGTTTTTAACTAAGGTGGGCTGCATGCCCAACATGGGGCTCAAACTCACGACCCTGAGATCAAGAGTCACATGCTCCACCAACTGAGTCAGCCAGGAGTCCCACATTCGTTTTTATATTTACAACTTTATCTATTTTTTTGTAGTCTCAAGTTTTTATTTAAATTCCAGTTAGTTAACATATAGTGTAATAATGGTTTCAGGAGTAGAATTTAGTGATTCATCACTTACATAGAACACCCGGTGCCATAGGAGTTCATTTAATCTTCAGAACAACCCTATGATGAAGATGTGATCCTAATTTCACAAGCTTAAGAAAATAGAGCAACTTGGCAATAGTGACATGGGGAAAGGATAAACCCAATAAATGAGCTCGTTAATGAATGGGTTACAGCTCTGGGCAACTGAGGCTCGACTCTGCTGGGGATCCTTTGATAAAGTATGTGGAACATGCCTCAGAATCATCCCACTAGAAGAGGGAGAGGTTGCAGCATTTATACTGATCCCTAGTCCTCATTGGTTACGGCTTCCCCCATGGATGTCAGCTTACCCACAATTCTGGGTTGCACCTACTTGTGGCAGAGAATGCTCACAGGAAAGAAATGGAGACTCGGGCTCTTAAGGTGGGAAGCTGCTAGCCTGCTGGAAACTGAGAAAGTGGTAGAATAAGATTCTAGTCCAGGCATGCCTGGCTCTAAAATCCATCTCCTAACCTGTCCATCATACTGTCTCAATAGCTCGGCCGTGTATGAATTATATCACTTGTCAAGTTCTTGCCTGGAAAATTCTTCCACGTAGAGCTCTAGGCAATGGTCAGTCAGACCTTGAGTTCTCATATCAGTTCTGGTTTGGGCTGTAATATGAGGCCAAGGTCCATGTTTTCTATGGATCCCCTGATACACCGTGGATGATTATGATCTTTGATCTACTTCATTTCACCATGCTCACAAGCAGGTATGTTGCATCAGCTTCTTGAGTTTGAGCCTGGAAAGGGCTGATAATTGGAAATCCTAAAGCAACCAGCTGCCACCTAGGGCAGGTCGTGGACATGTGTGGAAGCAGCCGCATAGTCCTTGGCTATCCCCAGGCCTTCCAGTCTTTGCATTCGTGTCATGTTCAAAATTACTAAGATACAAATTGTTACTAGGGAAAGAGCATGGGCTTTCACCAGATAGACCCAGATTTCAATCTGAGCTGTGCCATTTACCAGCTGAACAAACTTGAGAAGATCACTCGACCTGCCTGAATGTTACCTCATCTATCAACTGGGGCTCATAATACCGACAACCCTGAGGGTTGTTGTAGTGATTGGACAAGACAATGTGTATAAAGCAGACCGTGATACCACGCTTCGGGTGCAGCTAGTTTATTTGGGAGGTGCCGAGACGACTGGTCGGGAGGTAGGAGAAGTGAAGCGGGGGGGGGGCACCAATAAAGGGTGCATTGTTAAGCGGGCTGCCATGGTGAGCAATTGGAACCTCATCCTGCAGGAAAACTCTGGGAAACGGTGTAAAGCCCTCAGCTCAGAATTATCCCAAACAAAGGTTGAGGGGGCTGGGGTATTTTTTTTTTAATTTTTAATTTAGTTTTTAAAGGATTTTAGTTATTTATTTGAGAGAGAGAGGGAGCATGCCTGGGCACGAGAGAAAGCCGAGCAGGGGGAGGGAAAGGAGGCAGAAGGAGAGGGAGTAGCAGACCCTCCGCTGAGCAGGGAGTCCCATGTGGGGCTCGATCCCAGGACGCTGGGATCATGACCTGAGCTGAAGGCAGATGCTTAACCGACTGAGCCACCCAGGCGTCCCTATATAGCAATTCTCGAGAGTCATTAGTTGAGGGCTACTCCAGGAGGGTGTTAATTCCCCCATCTTTCCACAGTCATGGGGAGAGGAGGGGGCAGGAGTGAGCCCTCAGGCATGTACATGCGCATTGGCAGTTAGAAGTAGGCCAGAGCACCCTGAAAGGACCGTGGACCATAAGCAGGGCATCACAGCATCTGCTCTAAGTAGGCAGCCCATGCTAGGCACAGAGTTGCTGCTCCATATGTGGGCCCCACTCTCTTGCCCCTTCTGCCATTTTGCTGAATACAACATGTGAGACACTTGCCATTCTCTTCCTCTATATTCATGTTCTTATTTAATCCTTATGCTTCAAGCTAAGGCTCTTTGCTGCAGCACATTCACCCTTCCTCCCAGCCTATATTACTACCCCCTTCTACAAACTGTTTTTTGTTCAAGTCCCTCGTTTGAGCCATTATTCTTTGTTTCCCCCTCTCTGGCTACGATCAGCTTCTTTCCCAACTGTTCCATAGGCAGCCTTTGTGATATCTCAGAAGTCCCTTCTCCCATGACTTATGTTAGCAAAAGCATTTCCTTCTCTCCTGCTCCATAAAAGGAGTTACCCTTTCAAAATAAGTATTGAGAAGAGCAGTGCAGCCGGCACTGTGGATTGCCCAGCCAATGGCCCTTTGACCCTCTTCTTCTTCTTACCAAGAACACACAGATTCTTTTTTTCTTTTCATCATTTGAGAAGAAGCCATGTCTTTCAGAGGAAGCCAGGACCAAAGGAGAAATATTTTCTGGTCTAAGTCAATCAGGGCACTAGCCTTTCCCTTGCAAGTGACCAGTTCAGACATTGTCAGGTTAGGTGCTAGCCAATGAGATCTCGGGAATGCCCGATGCAGGTCTCTGGGAAGGTTTGCCTTACTCATACAAAGGGAACATTTTTGCTTTTGCTTCAGGACATTGTCACCTGCGTGTAACACCCAGAATTGCCCCAATCCTCTTGGAACCATGAGGGAAGTACAAGCGAATATTATAGAAGTCAAACTAGAGGCACCATGTCATTGACCCACTGACTCCATCAATCCTACAGCAAACCTATAGGATTGTTTAAGCCCATTTTAACTGAGTCATATGTCCCTCGCAACCAGAAGCATCCTGAAATGATATGAAAAAGTTTTTAGGCTTTAAAACTCGGTTTTTAGAAAATAATTACAAGAGAATGATTTTTAACGCACAGATGATCTGTTCACAAATGTTCTTAATGGCCCCTATATTTTCACTGGGCTTAGCCACATTCTCTAACATAGTGCCATTATGTATGTAAGGTCTATAAGAATCAACCTGAACAGACCGAGGAGGCCCTAAATGAGCCCATCTAGCCTTTAATTAATGCCACTCTTGAAAAGTCGGGTGGAAATTGAATTTTTCCTACATTGAAGAGCAAGCTAACTAAATTGAATAATGTTTTGGGAAGCATCCTGGATAACCTGAGGTAGTGGTAGCTTATGAATCACTTTAAACAATAAGATTTCCTTTAAATAAGCAAGCCCATGGCAAATCCTTTTGGGTTCAGAGGAATTCTTTTACAAAAGTATATATTCTCCCTGTGATGAAAGGTTCCTTAACTTGGGGTTTGCCTTCAGGGAATTTGTGAACCCCATGAAATTGTAAGCAGCATTCTGTGTCTATGTGTAAATGTGAATTTCTCTGGGGAGAAGGTTTAAAGCTTTCATTGGCTTCTGAAAGGAGTTTGTAACTACCCTCCTACCTCCAAAAAAAGGAGTTAAGAGCCCCTGCTAATGTAGGTGTTTTTCAAAGCCTGGATTTTCTTAAAGAAGCATATGCTTATATTTGAGGGCAATCTGACAAAGGGTTAACATAATATTTTGAGGAGTCAATGTTCATATCCAATTTGTGAATTCTCAGATGTCACACCAGATGTCCTTATTTTCATCAGGGCCCTTCGGCCCTGTGGGAAAACTACGTGACGGGGACTTTGGATCTACTTGCCGTGCACTACATTCTCAGGAGATGTGGTGATTGCTATAGTAATGGCCCCCAATTTTTTTTCATATGTCTCTGAATCCAGCCCTCGGACAGTCACCTCCCATACTGACTCTGAGGTTGGCCATGTGACTTCCTTTGGCCAAAGAAACAATGTGATTGTGACAGAAGCTTAGACTTGAAAAATATTCAAATATTGGAGATTTCCTTCTTTTACTGTTACTGGAGTCCCTGCCACTGTCTCCATATGAAGAAGCCTGGGCTAGCCCCATGAATGATGAGGAACATATGACCCAGTTTCCCACCTCATCCCAGCCTGCAGCCAGTCAATCCTCAGAAGCAGAACCATGTATGTGGGTGGCAGCAGACTGCAGGCCCATAAGTGAGTCCTGTTGAGAGAGCAGTAGAACCACCCAGCTGAGCCCAGCCCAAACTACCAACCCTGTAAGCTAAGTAAATAGCTTGTTGCCACTAAGTTTGGGGATGGTTTTGTTAAGCAGCAAAACTAACTGATACAGGAGGGAAGGGGAGAGCTGTTCTTCCCAGGCAGCAGCCTCAGTTGTGGGTGAGCATGGTGGAAATGGCAAGGAAGGGGACCAGAGCTGCTGTGACATCTCCATAGGCAGGCTCAGTGGCAGCCCCTAAGGTGGTAGTTAGTGGGCCAGTCTGAGTAGGATGGGGGCCAGTGAGCAGAGAGGAGAGACGATCTCTAGACTCGGTCTTCACTGACCCTGGCCTAGCTGGAGTTATCTGGGCCCCAGAAAGAAGAGACCTACTGGGCTCCTTCCTTCAGGCCCTCTATCTCCCACCAAAAGAGGGCCTGGAAAGTGGAAGTTAGAAAAGGGTTTTTAAGGGTTACTCAGGCCCTTGTTTTTTCCCATGCTTGGTGAAATGAGATGGCAATGAGATGGCAAAATGATCTGGCAAAATGAGAGTCACAGGAGATTAAGCAGGAGATAAGAACATCAGGAGCTGAGTGTCAGAAAAGGGGAATGGGACTCAAAGAACAAAGGAGAAGAAAAAATATGAGAGAAAAAAAACAAAGAAGAGATGTCAACTATCCCCCAGATCTGATCAGAAAGAGCAAGAAGGCAAACAAAGCATTATTATTTTCAGGTGCTTACATATCCAATAAGCTGTGTAACCCTCCTAACTATCCTGGGAAACTGAGGCTCACATAGGCTATGTGAAGTGCTCTAAGATTACAGTGACCCAAAGTGGCAGAACCAGGACCTGAGCCAGTACTTGCCCCACTAAGAAAAGAAGGCTTGATGTGGAAAACGATAATAGACAACACTTTTGGGGTGCTTACTGCATGCCACACATTATTCTAAGTACTTTACCTGGTTAATGAGTTTGACACTCAGGGCAGCTAGGTGCCACGATGCTCATCATCCCCATTTCACAGAGGAGGAAACAAAGATACAAAGAGGCTAAGTAACTTGGCCAAGATTACTTAGCTAGTAAGTGGTGACACACGGACGGGAACCCACACCGTCCGGCTCCGGACTCGGCACTTTTAGCAACTACACTGTATTGCCTCTCAGAATGCTACCAGATTCCAAACCCACTGCTGTCGCTGCCATTCCTGGGGCTCCCAAGTGGCCCAGGGAGGGGCTCGTGGTACCCAGACAGGCGCCAGATGAGATGAGGACTGATCACAATGTGGAGATCTGTGAAGGCAGAAAACTTCACAAGGGGTTCAAATGAAACCTCCCGCATTTTAGATAGAAGCGAGAAGGCTGGGGACAAGGCCTGGCTGCTTTCTGCTCTTCCCAGAGCCCAGCACACCCCTGGGGTACAAACGCACAGAGCATGGGATCTGAAGTGCAGCTGAGTGCACTGAACTGCATGGGAAAAAGCCAGGAATGGCTTCTTCTCATTTTGATGTCTGGGCCTTTGGAAGCTGGAAAGAGACTTTGCTGCGAACTGTTTGAAGAAAGAATAAGGGCCTGCATGGGGGAAGATGAGGGCAGAGAGACAATACTGGAAAGACAGGCAGAGGGGAAGGGAGCCATCAAAGAGGAGGTGCTCGCTGGGGGATGGGTGTTTCTGTATTACTGACTGCGTAGCTCGTAAATTTATTTTAAGTCCACTGGGATCCACAGGTGTATCCCAGGTGTACCCAGCATGAGTCTGTTTCAGAACGTGATTCCCTAGAAGTCTCCTGCAATTTAGATCTTGGCCAATAATCGCAGAAGAAAGGGTGGAAGATTTTAGAAAGTAAAATTTCATTCAGCAATCTGTTTAGTTTTTGAAGTTCCTCCCAATCTCCACTAGCCTTCCTCTTTTCTTCACTAACACATTTAAGGCACCGCAAGGCCAGACACATCAGCAGTAAGTTCAGCATGGAGACTCATTTTTAAAAAGAAGAAAAAGAAAAGAGGAAAGAAAAGGCTTTGGTGATGGTGGCAATGCTCATTTTTGTGGTATGAATCCAATTGGAATAAGGAGACCATGGCTTTGGCAACGTGGGAAATCATTTTGTCTTTTTTTTTTTTTCTTTTTGCTGGAAATCTCTGGATCTCTGGGCTTCAGGGGGTTTCAGCATCAAATCATCCAGCCCCATTCCACACATAACAGAAGAAAAGGAATGTGAAGTCCTTGATTTCTTTTCCTCCGTGGTTTGAAGTGTTTCTAGGGAGAGTGTTAACACTCCCGAGAACCCTAAGGTGTGTATTTAAATTTCTGAGATGGAAGTTAAAGGTAAGGAGAGAACACAAGGTTTCCAAAGGGAGAATTCCAGAAGAAGTAACCATGGAAACCGTTCCAAGGTCTTCAGAGTAGTGTCACATTGAGCAGAGAGACAGCAAGCCCCATTAGTGGGAAACGAAACCCTAAAGCAGAGAAGCTAAGCAAAGGAGTGAAATGAATTGAAAATGAATGAAGCCATTTTTAATAACCAAGTAAATCAGACTCAGTAAGCAGTGAAAATCAAGGTAGCAGAAATCATCTGCCTCTGTAAATGAAAGATGAAAACAGAGGTATGCTTTTAGGAGCTCTTCTTCCTGTGGGCTGTATTCCAATCGTATGCATAACCCTGGGCTTTTCAAGCGTACCAGTGGCAGATTTCAAGACTTTATACATTCTCATACATTTATTCATCAGCTCACTCTTTCATTCAACAGCTGTTATAAGGTACCTGATGCCACATTTATTCACCCATTCATTCAATATTTATTGAGTACCTACTATGTGCCAGATACTCTACTAGGTACTAAAGATATTACAGTAAACAAGACAGCTATATTACCTGTCTTTACAGAGCTTACCATCTAGGTTACACTGTGCTCGGCAATATGAAGGATTCAGAGAAGCAAAAAACTGAGTTTGCTAACCTCAAGGAACCCACAGTTTCCTTAGGAGAAAAAAATACAAGCATAGTAAAAATTAAATATTTATACAAGAGCTAGATCAGAATTCCAGGCAAGAATACAAGCAATGTCACAGGCAATATAT
This sequence comes from Callorhinus ursinus, assembly GCF_003265705.2. Taxonomy (NCBI): domain Eukaryota; kingdom Metazoa; phylum Chordata; class Mammalia; order Carnivora; family Otariidae; genus Callorhinus; species Callorhinus ursinus. Next base: position 30,541,884 of record NW_027397078.1, read on the forward strand.
TTCCATTTTCCCATTTCATCACTGCCCAAGCTCATTCCCAACTTTGTCTCCAGCTACTTAATACATTGTGAAGTTCCTTTGTGAGGCGAATCCTTAAAGAGATGAATATCTTTTTTTTAATGTTTCAGGTTTTTATTTAAATTCTAGTTAGCAAACATATAGTGTAATACTGGTTTCAGGAGTAGAATTTAGTGATTCATCACTTACATATAATACCCAGTGCTCATTACAGCAAGTGCCCTCCTTAATCCCCGTCACCCGTTCAGCCCATTCCCTGCCCACCTCCCCTCCAGCAACCCTCAGTTTGTTCTCTATCATTAAGAATCTCTTATGGTTTGCCCCCCTCTCTCTTTTTTTCCCCTTCCTCTATGTTCATCTGTTTTGTTTCTTAAATTCCACATATGAGTGAAATCATATGGTATTTGTCTTTCTCTGACTGACTTATTTCACTTGGCATAATACACTCTAGCTCCATCCATGTCCTTGCAAATGGCAAGATTTTATTCTTTTTTTTTTAAAGATTTTATTTATTTATTTGAGAGAGAGAGAGAATGAGAGATAGAGAGCACGAGAGGGAAGAGGGTCAGAGGGAGACAGACTCCCCGCTGAGCAGGGAGCCCGATGTGGGACTCGATCCCGGGACTCCAGGATCATGACCTGAGCCGAAGGCAGTCGCTTAACCAACTGAGCCACCCAGGCGCCCAAGATTTTATTCTTTTTGATGGCTGAGTAATATTCCATTGTATAGATATACCACTTCTTCTTTATCCATTCATCAATTGAGGGACATTTGGGCTCTCTCTATAGTTTGGTTATTGTTGATAATGCTGCTGTAAACATCGGGGTGCATGTGCCCCTTCACATCTGTATTTTTATATCCTTTGGGTAAATACCTAGTAGTGCAATTGCTCGGTCATAGGGTAGTTCTGTTTTCAACTTTCTGAGGAACCTCCATACTGTTCCCCAGAGTGGCTGCACCAGTTTGCATTCCCACCAACAGCGTAGGAGGGTTCCCCTTTCTCCGCATCCGCGCCAACATCTGTCATTTCCTGACTTGTTCATTTTAGCCATCCTGACAGGTGTGAGGTGGTATCTCACTGTGGTTTTGATTTGCATTTCCCTGATGATCAGTGATGTTGAGCATCTTCTCATGTGTCTGTTAGCCATCTGGACATCTTCTTTGGAAAAGTGTCTATTCATGTCTTCTGCCCTTTTCTTAAATGGGTTATTTGTTTTTTGGGTGTTGAGTTTGATAAGTTCTTTATAGATTCTGGATACTAACCTTTTATCTGATATGCCATTTACAGATATCTTCTCCCATTCTGTAAGTTGCCTTTTAGTTTTGTTGGTTGTTTCCTTCACTGTGCAGAAACTTTTTATGTTGATGAAGTCCCAATAGTTCATTTTTGCTTTTGTTTCCCTTGCCTCGGGAAGCATGTCTAATAAAAAGTTGCTAGGGCCGAGGTCCAAGAGGTTGCTGCCTGTGTTCTCCTCTAGGATTTTGATGGTTTCCTGTCTCACATTTAGGTCTTTCACCCATTTTGAATTATTTTTGTGTATGGTGTAAGAAAGTGGTCCAGTTTCATTCTTTTGCATGTTGCTGTCTGGTTTTCACACCATTTGTTGAAGAGACTGTCTTTTTTCCATCAGATAGTCTTTCCTGTTTTGTCAAAGATTATTTGACCATATGGTTGTGGGACCATTTCTGGGTTCTCTATTCTGTTCCATTGATCTGTGTGTCTGTTTTCGTGCCAGTACCATATTGACTTGATGACTACAGGTTCGTAATAGAGCTTGAAGTCCAGAATCATGATGCCTCCAGTTTTGTTTTTTCTTTTTCAGGATTGCTTTGGCTATTCGGGGTCTTTTGTGGTTCCATACAAATTTTAGGATTGCTTGTTCCAGCTCTGTAAAAAATGCTGGTGGTATTTTGATAGGGATTGCATTAAATGTGTAGATTGCCTTGGGTAGTATAGACATTTTAACAATATTTATTCTTCCAATCCATGAGCATGGAATGTTTTTCCATTTCGTTGTGTCATGTTCAATTTCTTTCATATGTGTTCTACTATAGTTTTCAGAGTACAGATCTTTCACTTCTTTGGTTAGGTTTATTCCTAGGTATCATGGTTTTTGGTAGAACTGTAAATGGGATTAATTCCTTGATTTCTCTTTCTGCTGCTTCATTATTGGGGTGCAGAAATGCAACAGCTTTCTGTATGTTGATTTTGTATCCTGCAACTTTACTGAATTTGTGTATCAGTTCTAGCAATTTTTTTGTGGAGTCTTTCAGGTTTTCTACATAGATTATCATGTCATGTGTGAACAGTGAAAGTCTGACTTCTTCTTTGCAGATTTGGGTGAGTTGTATTTCTTTTTGTTGTCTGATTGCTGAGGCTAGGACTTCTACTACTATGTTAAATAACAATGGTGAGAGTGGATATCCATGGCTTGTTCCTGACCATAGAGGAAAAGCTCTCAGTTTTTCCCCATTGAGGATGATATTAGCTGTGGGTCTTTCATATATGACCTTTATGATGTTAAGGTATGTTCCCTCTACCCCTACTTTGTTGAGGGTTTTTATCAACAATGGATGCTGTACTTTGTCAAATGCTTTTTCTGCATCTCTTGAGAGGATCATATGGTTTTTATCCTTTCTTTTATTAATGTGGTATATCACATTGATTTGTGAATATTAAACCATCCTAGCAGCCCAGGAATAAATCCCACTTGATTGTAGTAAATAATTCTTTTAATGTAGTGTTGGGTTCAATATGCTAGTATCTTGTTGAGAATTTTTGCATCCATGTTCATCAGGGATAGTGGCCTGTAATTCTTTTTAGTGGGGTGTTTGTCTGGTTTTGGGATCAAGGTAATGCTGGCCTTGTAGAATGAGTTTGGAAGTTTTCCTTCCATTTCTATTTTTTGGAACAGTTTGAGAAGAATAGGTATTAACTCTTCTTTAAATGTTTGGTAGAAGCCATCTGGCCCTGGACTTCTGTTTGTTGGGAGATTGTTGATTACTGATTCAATTTCCTTGCTGGTTATTGGTCTGTTCAAATTTTCTATTTCTTCCTGTTTTAGTTTTGGCATTTTATATGTTTCTAGGAATTTATCCATTTCTTCCAGATTGCCCAATTTGTTGGCATATAATTTCTCATCATATTCTCTTATAATTGTTTGTATTTGTGTGGTGTTGGTTGTGATCTCTCCTTTCTCATTCATGATTTTACTCTTTGGTTCCTTTCTCTTTTTGCTAAGTCTGGCTAGGGGGTTGTCAATTTTATTAATTCTTTCAAAGAACCAGCTCCTAATTTCATTGATCTGTTCTGCTGTGTTTGTTTGTTTGTTTGTTTGTTTCTGTATCATTTATTTCTGCTCTAATCTTTATTATATCCCTTCTGCGGGCTTTAGGCTTCATCTGCTGTTCCTTTTCTAGCTCCTGTAGGTGTAGTGTAAGGGTTAGGTTGTGTTATTTGAGATTTTTCTTGCTTCTTGAGGGAAGCCTGTATTGCTATATACTTCCAAAGAGGTGAATATCTTGAAGTAAATCCACCCAATGCCTGTCTACATTTCATTCATCCCTTAATTCATATCTCCAAAGACAATATGGTATGTAAGTGACCTTATCAATTTACCTGATGGAGTGGTAGGGTGAGAAGAAATAGATTTTGAGTATAGCTACTTTGAGGGCACTGTAAATGGCTGGTCTGCTTTGAAACATGACCCTGAGCCAGCTCTCAGCCTTTAGGGACTACCGAAGGAGTCTTCACTCTCACCTTTCAGGTTGGGCCAGTACTAGACAACTCTGCAGTATTCAGAACAAAACCTTAGGTTCCTGCCTTCTAGAAGACCAGGAAAATGTGTGAGTCTTATGAGAAGAGAAAAAATGGAATATGGGTATCAACCTTGACCATGAATCCACACTGGTGACCATGTGAAAATGGGGTAAAGTCAGTGCAGGTGGAAGGTAGCCTTGCCCTCCTTCCTCTCATCTGGCACTTGGCATGGTCCCCTCCCCTTTTTGAATGACACAAGATGACTCATTCCACTTGGGAAGACCACTGTGCTTACTCCAAGAAAGTGACCACTGGGTTGTAGAAGAGAGACTTTTTTGAATCTTTGGCTATATAATTATCAAGATGAGCCTGTGGGAAAAGCTATGTGACACATGAGGGAGATAATTTGGGGAAAGAATATTCCCATGGGATGTGTTTCTATTTTGTCTCTAGTTTACTTATCATTGGCAGAGAAACAGAACTTAGTGAACAAAATAAAACCATGTTCATGGTTTATTATTCCTTGGCCTATCATGGATCCAAGGATGGCTAAACTTGAAAAAAATAGGGGTGGGGGTGTGAGTTCCAAAAGTAAATGGCAAGGCAGATTGACAGACTCTTATCAGGCAAAACTGTGGCCGTCTTGATGAAGAAAGCATGCAGACTCCAGTTCATTTCAATCTCCTTAAATTTCTCAATGAATCAAAATCATTTTCACTTCATTGAGTTTCGGTGGTAATTGGGTGATGAGCTACTCATTTGTCAGAATTTTCTAATTAGAATGGAAAGAAAAAGAATCTTCAACATTGCTTGTCTTGTTTGCCTTCCTCTAAGGCAGAGGTCATAAATGTATGTAGTTGGCTACCTTAATCATGGTTTTTTGTTTTTGTTTTTACTTTACTTGGTAGAGGGAAGTCATGAAATAAGGGCTTCAGTTCTGACCGAGGCTCACAATTTTATACCTGCCTAATTCTTACCATTCCAAAACTTAACAGCTTAAAACAATAATCACTTATTAGCTTATGATTCTGTGGGCCAGCAATTTGGCCTGGGATCAGCTGGACAGTTCTTCCGGTGGTCTCACCTGGACTTATGCATCCAACTGCAGTCAGCTGGAAGATTGACTAGAGTCTGGTCAGTCGAGGGTGGCCTCACTCACGTGTCTGATGGTTGGTGCTGGCTATTGGTTGGGACAATGTGGATAATTGGGCAACATAGCTTCAGCAGGCCAGCTGAAGCTTAGTCACATAATAGGGTTCTCAGGGTTCCCAGGAGCAGCAAGAGAGGATAAGCCCAGTGCAGAAGCGTGTCTTAAGTCTGTTTCCATCATGCTTTCTTTGTTTTTTTTTCTTTCAAAAATTTTATTTATTTATTTGACCAGAGAGAGACACAGCGAGAGAGGGAACACAAGCAGAGGGAGTGGGAGAGGGAGAAGCAGGCTTCCCGCTGAGCAGGGAGCCCGATGTGGGGATCGATCTCAGGATTCTGGGATCATGACCCGAGCCGAAGGGAGACGCTTAACGACTGAGCCACCCAGGTGCCCCCCCATCATGCTTTCTAATACCCCACTGGTTAAAGCAAGTCACATGGTCAAAACCAGATTCAAGGGATGGAGAAATAGATTCCATATCATGACGGGAATTATTGCAAAGTCACATTATGGGGGGGGGTGCATGCAGAGAGGACAGGAGTTATTGTGGCCACTTTTGCAAATCATCTATCATACCCCTGCTGCCATTTGAGATAGCAGCCCATGCAAGGACTCTTTGGCATCTGGCAGGCCATGTTACAGGCTTGGTTGGACTCCATGTTTCATGTTTTTCCTGTGGTAAAATGAAATGGTTTTGAGGAAACAAAGGAAAAGATGTGAAGTGTTCAAAGTTGCCAGAGGGTATTGTTTCAATTACATTTCCATATCTCTACAAGAACAAAATCACACACATATGTATATTTGATATATGTGTATATATACACACATACTATGTTCTTTTGGTAACTATGCATGCGAGTACAGAGTCTGGGCATCTTTTTTTTTTGGTCAACGCAATGTTGATCATGTCTAGTCAAGTAAATGAATAATCTCAATCTTGACTTACTCATTTGATAGAAAGCTTTCACATCAATTTATAAACTGATCCATATAATCTCCTATAAAATACACACACAATCATTACAATCTCAAGCTAAACAATAAATATTTAGAAGTGATGAGATTTTCTTTTTACTTTCTTACTTTTATGACATCATTTTGTGTAAGGAGCACATGCTGGAGATTACAAAAATGATAGTGATGTGGGTGTGAGAGGTATTATATAATTTATCCAGGTAGGACTACTATACATAGTATATATACTTAAACTGTATTTAACCTACAGGGACATAAAGTAATGGCTGAACATGTATTTCAACTGTTTCATCAACTTTATCATGGAAAGCAAACAAAGGAATTATACAGCCCCTGTATCAATCAGGGTTTGGTCTGAAAATCAGAAACTAGGTATTTGAAGAAGAAAAAGATTTAATTCAGAAAATTAGATGCTTACAAAATCACTGGAGGGGCTCAGGAATGAAGGTCAGGAAAAGCTGCCCCTGGCTTTTAAGAAATGAGGAACTTGCAGGAATTGCAGAAAGCTGCCATCAATGGTCTCAGCTGCCTGCCTCACTGAACTGGGTAATTGACAAGAGAATGCCTGGAAGCTGCTGAAAAGCCTCACATCTAGCGACTGGCGAAGCCCACACACCTTCCTGCTGCTGTCTTAATGGCCTCTGATTCTCTTCTGCTTTTCAAATCTTGCAAAGGAGCCTCTTACTGGAAGACTCTATCCTGGAAGCTGGCTGGCAAGAGTTTCTAGGAGATGTAGCTTCTAGGCTTCTAACCCTGCAGTAGAAGGGAGATCATAAAAAGGAATGGGGATGAATCCTTGTCAAAATTAAACCATCCAGCAGAGACCGCCCCCCCACAACTCCTTTTAACCTCATAGCATCTATGGTTCTAAGACTGTGACCCTATATTGTACAAATACATTGTAACAAAATGCCACCAATCTATACATACTAGTTTCGTGATCTTTTTTCCTAACCTGAATTTACTGATGTATCCATACAACTACCAAACCCATAAACTGATGATTTTTGTGGCAATGATACATTTCTTTAATATATTTAAGCACCCTTGAGCTCTTACACAGGCAGCTTTCGAATATTTTTCCTCTGTTATAAAAGATGGCTACTTTATACAAATAGCTATTGTTTCCCTTTTTGAGTTAATTTCTCAAGTGTTATTCCCCAAATGAATTAATGAGTCAAAATGCATAATCAGTTCCTTAAAAAATACTGTCTTGTTAAACTAATGTAGAATAGTAAATTGTACTAACAAACATTATGCAGTGTAATCTTACACCATATGGCATTAATCAATCTGTTACTAGCTTTTGTTTTCTTCCGGGTATATAAGGGATTAAAAAGTACAGCTTCTCACCAAGACATCTGGCTTCAAAACAATTTAAGTCAAAAAGAAATATATATTTTTTTTGCTTTCTCACCATTCTTCCCTGACTCTTACAATCCCATTCTCGGAATTTCTGGCTAATCCTTCCCCAGAAGTCCACCTGCCAAACTTTTGATTACGCCTAGCCTACCATAATTTATCCAGTTGTAACCCCATGTTGAACTTCGTATCACAGAATGGGGAGGGTCTCTGGACACAGTATAGGCCACAACTCAGGGGTCCCTGAGGGGCCCTGGGAGTCAGCCCACACCCCAAATTGGCTTTTTGCCTGAATGTGGGCCAGCCCTCCCTACTCCCAAAACCTCTCGGGGGAGTGATGAGGTCACCACCACATCTCAACTTCTCCATGGAGCTCTCTTTCCTTCAACTCTTGATATCTTCAACCACTCTGCTTGACTGCTCTCTCCTAGCTCTTCAGAAGGTCAAGACTGTGGCCATGATTCAAAGCTATCCTCGAAGGCCACCTCCTCTAAGAGACCTCCCTGATTTCCCCAATAAAAGAGATCTCACTGCAGAACTTCCATGACACCATCTGTACTAGTTTATATATAACTTTAATTCTTTTCTCATTTGTGAAGTGATCTGTGCTCACTGTAGAAAAGTTGAGAAATATGGAACAGATTAAAGAAAAACATCACTCATTCCCCCAACACAGAGAGATAATCATTGTTAACATTTTCCCATGTTATCCCGTTAGCCTTTCTGATGATTTTTTTAAAAAAAACATAATTGAGAGCATACCATGGATACAGTTTTTTCTTAACATTTTATCATGAGCATATTTTCATATTGTTCATTTTTTGATGTCTCATTTCAACATGAACATAAATTTCATTGTGCAGATGTACTATAATTAATTCTCAGTTCTTCAATATCTGGGTTGTTTCCAATTTTATACTATTATACATAATGCTACAATAAACACCCTTAAAAATAAATCTTTGTCTACATGTCTGACTATTTCCTTAAGATAGGTTTCTAGAAGTGGGAGTGCTGTAGCGAATTCAACAATGCTTTTATTTCGGAATTAGAAAAAGTAAAGGATCCTCTCCCGAGAATAATGCAATCAAACATATAACTACACTTTTGCATACACTTTTAGGAAAGTTACCTGAAGCTCATGTGTGGATTTCCTAGGAGGCCAAGGATTCCCTAGGTTGAATATATTTGAATTACTAGTTCATAGATATGAAAAAATTTAAAGATATTGATAAATATTCCTAATTTTTCTCCAGAAACATCTTCTGTCCCACTTTTATGGTATAGATACTACTTTATACCTTTTACCATTGTTATTTATGTCTTATCACCTCTACTAGACTACAAGCTCTTAGAGGAAAGGGTCACGTCTGATTTGTCTCTGAATTTTCCACAGGACCAAGAAGAGTACCTAACCCACAACAGATGCTCAGCAAAGGGTCAGTGAATCAACAACTCAATTTCAAAGTCAGCGAGTCCAAGGAAAAGAAAGTTCCAAGTTTAATCATCTGGAAAGTAATTTGGAGTGTGCTTCATACTCATGATGAATGCCATCAGGAGATGGTCACTGGAGCCTTTACCAAGCCTGGTAAGCAGAATGGGCATGCCACTTTGGATAGCTAGAGGGAAAACACTGCAGACAGATCTTCAGATTTCAAAGCAAGTGCCAAAATGCTCCATTCTCTGCAGTGTGGAGGGTGGTTATTGCCTGTCCTCTGAGATACTGAGGACTCTGCACCAGCAACTGGCCACCAGTTGCTTGCCAGTGAAGTATTTTTAAGAACCAATGACCTATTAACTGTGTAATTAAAATTTTATATCAGTCGTATTACCAACCTCAGTTATCTCTTTGCATAACACACACTTTCCGAGCGACATGGTTAAGGGAACAGATACCTTGTGGCAGACACGCTGAGTGGCCAGTCCAATAACCACCCCCCTTTTCTGTGAGAAGATACTTACTCTAATTTGGTTTGGGTTGGCAGTGTGCCCAGGCTTAAAGGGTGACTATGATAAATGAGAAACCGATTGAGACAATTCCATTCCCCCTTTCCAGGTACAGACTTAACTCACATAATGATTGTACAGTTAATGACTTTTTGTCATGATGGCTCTTGAAAAGTTGTACCACTTTTTGAACAAGGACTCCCTTTTCCCCCCAATACATTGACTTTTTCACCCCCAAAACACACCAAACAAATATGCTCTGAGAGGCGATACGACATCATTTCAGTTTCAGGCTAAGTGACACTCACCAATTTTACTCAACCCACATTTACTAGTCGGAGCGGATCATATGGAACAAATTTGAATTGAGCATCACGCTTGAATGAGTCCACAACGTCCGGCTTTGCATATGGACACCAAGTGCGAATGGTGAGGAGGTATCACCTACATCTCTGTAGTCTCTGTGCGTGTGCCATTTCACACGTTTCCAAACACTCTCCTGTTTATCTTTTATTTTGTCCTAGAGGCAATATCTAGGCTATAACTTTATATTTAAATGCAGTTAGAGTACAAAATAACCATGAACCTTCTTTCCAAAGTTGGAAAGCTGGTAAAACAAGTGGTGTAGACAAAAAAAAAAAAAAAATCACCTTCCAAAGCATGACTCCCTCACCCTCTTGGCCACCATTCCTATCAAGTCTACTCTTTCTACATTACCTTTTGTGTACAAACTGTATGTACTTTCAAATTGTGCTTCATTTCCTATGTAAACTTGTTTTCATTCTTCACTTGATATATTTTCCTATCTGTGAAAATTATTTAGGTATCTGGGATTGGGACAGAACATAATGTAGATTTTCCCATTAAAATTAATGAACTTTTTAAAAATTAACACCTTTCAACTTTAGTGGCAGGGCTTTCAAGAATGAATTAAAGCCTTTCAGTGAGGGACTGGGGGACTCACTTCTCAATCCCCCTTGTAGCTAGGGATAGAAATGAGAGTCACTTCCAGCCAAAGAGAGGTCAAGTCTCCTGGGAAAGGTTCTTCTCCCCATTAGAAGGAGAACAGTTTTCTCTATTCTTCATCTTCCTACCCTGAATTTTGCAGTATTTTACAGAGTGGTTCGCATAGGGCTATGGCAGCCTTCATGTGCACTTGAGGGAGAAAACGACCCGAGAATCACACAATGTCAACCCAGTACCCTGACCTGGTAGAGTTAAAGAAACAGTCCCAGAACCATTCACCGAAGACATTTGTGTGTAAAGCAGACTTTACTTAAGGATTGAGTTTATATCACAATGAAGCCAAACAACTCAAAATCGACTATCAGACATTTTTATCTTTATAAAATATTTAGGCTACCCCTCCATGTTCTTTAGACATGATACTTATCTTCTAAAACTCCTTGCTTACCCAGTTTGGGGGTCATCATCTCAAGGCCTCCCTGAGAGTCCTACTCCCTCACCATGTGACACAAAGTCTTGTGGTGTTCTACACCCCTACCCACGTGGGCAGCCACTTCTGCACATCATTATTCTAGATTTTGTTACAAATAAAGGCCAAATACTCCACTGGCAGAGGTTTTGAACTATCCATCCTTGCCTCCTCCCTCATTCTACAGTCCCTGCGATGAAGGGAGCAGAGATTTAGTTCAGTGCAGTGAATTATGGCACTACTTTAGAAGGCAGAGGTGGATACAATCAGTTTGGATTTTAAGTAGTAATTTTTTCAGTTTCAAAATGTTAGGGTTGGGAAAGACATCGTGCTTGTGTATTTGAAAGAGCATAGGACTGGAACTTGGAAGACCGACACTGCAATCTAACTGAGCTATCTATAAGCATCTCAGGGTCCTAATGGCCTTAAATGTGAAAACATGGGAAAGGTACACACTAAAGAATATCTGAGGTCCTATCCTGCTTTAGCAGTTTCTACATGAGGAATCTGGGGCTCAGAAGCCAGGTGACATCATATTCAACTTACCACATGTGATCAGGCCCCTTTCAGTTTTTATTTCTGAGGCTTGATTTATCAAGGTTAACTGTATATTTAATATTTGTTCATATGCTCTATTTCCTTCTCTTCCAAAGTTATACTGATCTTAGTACCAACACTGCAGGCAAAAGGAGGAAATGACAGGTTATGAATTAAACTGAGTGAACAGATATACTTACACATCAGGGGAAAGTATGTACAGAGCTGCTCGTTGTGGCTTTATTTGTAATAGCAGGAGAGTAGAAACAACATAAATGTCCATCACTAGAAGACTGGTTTACCAAATTATGCCATTTTCCTAAGATAGAATACTAGGCAACCATTAAAAAGAATGAGACAGATCTTCATGTACTGATATGAAAGGTGCTCCAAGATAGACAGACATCCAGACATCTATGGCTTTGTCTATGTATATTGCACATATATTTATAGGGGCGTGTGTTATGGTGCTCAATAACATGTATATTATGCTGTCATTAATGAAAAAAATAAATATATTTGCTTGCCTATATACAGAGTATTTCTGGAAGTATATGCAAAACAAATGGTAATAGTGGTTGCCTTCTGGGATGGGAAATAAGAATCTGGGGGATAAAAATAGGAAGGAAACTTATGCTTTATTGAATGTTTATTTTTGCATCTTTTAAACTGTACTATGCGCATGCATTGTCTGTTGAAATATAAGTTAAATCTTTTTTTTTAAAGATTAAACAATCTTTTAAAGAGAACTACAGAGTTAAATGGGGTGTGGGCATTAATGGTGGGTTTCAATTGTCCACACTTTTCCTATTCTAAACTGCTAACAGTCCTCTATGTCTACCTAGGCCTAGATTAGATTCTGTGACCTAAAGCTGTGATGATGAGTGGAATCCTGCTTTGGAACCCTGCCCGAGTCTCACCTTTCCCACAGGCACTCATCAGACCCTGGGTACTGACTTTTGAGCTCATTAGAGAGGAGCCTGCATTCCCTCCTTGGGACCAGCAGCCATCATTGGGCAATTGCTCCTGGATATCTCTGACTTCTCCTGGCCTAAGTGAGAAGCAGCCCTGGATTCATGGCAGCAAGGGCATGGGTATTGGAGTCAGACAGACCTGGGCTGGATCACTAGATCCACCTCATAATAGTCAAATGTTAACTTATGTTTCCAAGCCTCTAGCTCCTCGTCTACACAACAAGATGATGGCTACCTCTTCACAAGGTTGCTGTGACACTTGAATGACTTTAGCAACATGCACGCTTGGGGCCAAATAAACATCTACCCTTCTTCTCCCTACCTCTTCACTTGCTTCACTGTCACCCATTCATCATCACCCTCCTCTGTTTTCATACTGGTCTCCCAGTTGGTGTCTCCTGAATAGTTTTTCTAGAACGGTGGTTTTCAACCAGAAGCTACTGTGCTTCTAGGGGCCATTTGACAATGTCTGGAGGCATTTTGTCACAATGGGAGGAGGGCTGCCACTGGCATCTGTGAGTTGAGACCAGGAATGCTGTTCAACATCCTTCAAGGCACAGGATAACAAAGAAATACCCAATCCAAACTGCCAATAGTACTGAGGTGGAGAAATCCTGTTTTAAACGTTTTTATAAAGCTCAATGGCAGCATGTTTGTATAAATTGGCAGGATGCTGCATTTAAGAAAATAATTTGATTTTAGAATATCCTATAAACAAGTTCAATAAGGAATATTTCAGCAGTTTCCACCATTGTTCTGTGGTCAAGAACATGAGTCTACCTTTATGCAAAGGAGAATGGAAAATTGGAGGGAAATAATTGCTACATCTTTTATTCCAGCAACTTGAGAAACTTGCCTATGCCCTCTAAGACTATGAACTGGGGTAGCTTTGTATCACTTATCTATTGTTGTATAGCAAACCACTCAAAATGTAGGGACAACAACCAGAATATAGTTTACATTCTGCTGGGCACTTCTCTGATTTGTGCCAGACTCTGCTAATTTTGCTTAGCTCAGATCAGAAAAACCACTCATATGGGCCCAGTCCAAATTGCTGACCTGCAGAATCAGGTCCTGCAGGTTCCTGTTTTAACTGCTAGATTTTGGATTTGTTTGTTATGCAGCAGAAGCTAACTCCTACAATGAGCATTGGGAGCTTTTAAGTCAGTTTGGGGCTCTTGGCAATAATGCTGCTATGAACATTCTTGTACACAACTTGTCCATATGTGCATGCAGCTCTGTGGAGCATAGGAGTGAAAATGCTTGTAGATCAGCTTCACTCTTAAAGTACCAAATTACACACACACACACACACACACACACACACACACACACACACACACA
>NW_027397078.1:30555396-30560396 GCF_003265705.2 Callorhinus ursinus
ACACACACACACACACACACACACACACACACACACACACACACACACACCCAGACCTTCATTTTCTTTTCATAACTTCTCTTTGTTGCCTTCAGTTGCAGCAACTGCCATGAGCCCACTTTTCAAAAAGAAAAGGCAATTGGCAGGAAGCTAATTCATGATGATTTTCCAAGCTAGGCTGGGAGCTCAAACTCCAGGTGCCCTATCTGCCATCTCTCCCAAAGTGAAAACACCTTCTTTCATTAAAAAAATACTTTTCATTTTATCTACACAAAGAACTATTCCCAAACATTTTTGCACATAAGAAGGAAATGGCCACAGGCACACAATAGGAAAATAATCTCTCAGGCATGTGAGAACATAAGAGCGACTGTGGTTTAGAAAAAGCACGCTTTAATGAATAGGACAGAAGTTTTGTTTGCTTATGAATCCGGACCTTGAGGCAATATATGGGTAAGAAGTGCTAATTCCTGTGGACAAGATGAATATATGTCAGGAAGAAGTGTATGGGTTGCTCATGTAATCAATCAACAAATATTTATCGAGTGTCAACTGTGTATAGAGGGCTGCACTTCTTGTAACTCCTTTGGACCTTGAGGAACAAAAGTGAAGGGCCATGAGCTCAGCCTGGTGTTACAAATACTCCAACATCAGAAACTGGTCCCACCCAGTTCAGGTTTCTGTGATTTCACCTTGGTTATTTTCTTCTAGTGTAACTCACTTTCTTCATCTCAAGAACTGAATGTGTGTGTGTGTGTGTGTGTGTGTGTGTGTGTGTGTGTGTGTGTGTAGGCTCAGGCAGTCCTACACTTTTGAGGAATTTACTTGATAATGTCATTAAACCCAATTGACATTTTTCCATTCTCCTCTGACTTGACTTCATAAAAAATTTACTCACTGTAGATCACTTGCTACTTTTAAAAATCTTCACTTTTGGGGGCACCTGGGTGGCTCACTCAGTTAAGCATCCAACTCTTGATCTCAGCTCAGGTCCTGATCTCAGGGTCATGGTTTGAGCCCCACATTGGGCTCCACACTGGGTGTGGAGCCTACTTAAAATCTTCACTCCTCTTGGCTTCATGAACCAAAACACTACTGTTTTTCTTCTTACTTTCCTACTTTTCTGGGCTCTCTATCTCTAGAGTAGGTTTGTCTTCTTCTACCAAGCTATTAGATTTTCGAGATCTTTAATGTTTGGCCCTTGACCATCTCCCCTTCCCACTCTCCCTAAAAAAAAAATCTCATCATACCTGTACCTCAGACATTTATATGATGATGGCTCACAAACTTCTTCTCCACCCTAGACCTTTCCTCTGAGCTCCAGACCTCTACCAATGACACCTCCTCGTGGATGGCTCAAATGCACCCCAAACCAAGCAATTTCAAACCAAACTCATAAGTGTCCAAAAAAAAAAAACCCTAATTCTTGTTCATGATCTATTCCCTATCTTGATGAGTTACTCCATCATCATCCAGGGGATGCAGAGCTGAAGTCAGTTAGCTATTCTTAGCATCCTTCACTCCTCCTGCTCACTGAAGCCTCGTGAGCAAGCATTACCAAGTCCTGTTGAGTTTCCTCCTGTATATCTCTCCCATCCTTCCACTTCTCTCCATTTATATCTAGTACAAACCATTATCATTGTTCACCACAATTACTAGCCCTTCCAGTCCATTCTCCATACTCTGTAGCAGAATTATTTTTTCAGTGTAAATATGAGCATGGCAACTTCCCTGCTTAAAGCCTATCAGTGTTCTCCCATGGCTTCAGGGCTCAAGACAAAATTATTTGACACGGCCTAAAAGGTCATATATAGTCTAGTCCCTATCTCTCCAGTCTCTTCATGTCACACCCTTTCTCTAGCTTCTAGGCTCCAGCCACACTGACTTGATTTCAGTCCCTTCTATTTGAGATGCTCTGTCCAATCCCAGGGCTTTTGTACATGCTGTTCTTCCCACCTAGAAGGCTCCTATGGTAGACAGCATATCAGCCCCCCAAAGATGCTCATGTCATATCCCCAGAATCCATGAATATATTACTTACATGGCAAAAGTACATGGCAAAACTTACATTAGGTGTGATTAAGATAACTATCTTCAGACGGGGAGAACATCCTGGATTATCTGGGTGAGCTCAATGTAACCACAAGTGTCTTTATAAGGGAAAGAGGGAGGTGGAGGAGCCAGAATCAGAGAAGGAGATACGATGATGACAGTAGAGGTCACAGAGGAGAGAGACTGGAAAATGCTATGCTGCTGGCTTTGAAGATGGAGGAAGGGGCCAAGGGCCAAGGAATGTAATAGAGGTAGCCTCTAGAAGCTAAAAAGGCAAGGAAATGGATTCTCCCCTAGAGCCTCCAGAAGGAATGCAGTCTAGCTGAAAAGCTTGATTTTAGAACTTCTGACCTCCAAAACCATAGATAATAGATTTGTGTTGTTTTAAGCTACTAAGTTTGTGGTGATTTGTTACAGCAGCCATATGAAATTGATATTCCTTTCCTCTTCATTTAATTGTTTCCTACCTTCCATCAGATCTGAGCTCCTCAGAGAAACCTTCTCAACATTCTGACTAGAACAGATCTACCTAATGTAGGCCCTTCTTTTCAGTTTTTGTCACAGTCGTGAGACTGTTGATTACCCCAGCGAAAAGCTCCATGAGGATAGGCACCATGTCAATCTTTGCCCATCTAGTTTATCCCCAGAACCTAGCACAGTACCTGGCATACAGTTACCCTTAATAAATGTTTGTTGAAAGAAATATAATAAAGCTCTAAGAGTAGTTGTCATAAAATGAGCTTCCCCAAAATGAACAGAAGTGGCAGTACTGGACATTAGGAAGAAGTATCAAAATCTCTCAAAACCAGTTTACAACAACAAACTCTCCCTGGGAAAGCTTTCAAATATACCTTTGTTTCTTCTGAAAACGGGGGTATTCATGTTGAAACTTTGGTTATCACACCATCCTTCAGACCAAATTCTGGCACAAGTTTACATAATAAATCACTGTAAGGTCCTTTACAATTTATCAACGAATATCACATATATATTTTACTTAATCCTCAAACCAATCCCGTGAGGCAGACTCAACTGAATGTCTTTTTTTTTTAAAGATTTTATCTATTTATTTGACAGAGAGAGACACACAGGGAGAGAGAGAACAAAAGCAGGGGGAGTGGAAGGAGAAGCAGGCTTCCCACAGAGCAGGGAGCCCGACATGGGGCTCGAGCGCAGGACCCTGGGACCGTGACCCGAGCCAAAGGCAGAAGCTTAACAAATGAGCCACCCAGGTGCCCCTCAACTGAATGTCTTACAGTAGTTTCATATAAGAAAACTCATGCTCATAGGAATTAAGTGAATTGCCCAGTGAAACCCCAACACCCAAGAAAGAAAGCTGGATCTCAAACCCAGCCCTTTTGCCTCTAAATGCAGCATGAGTCCCATTACATTGTGCCCTACACTATGTCCCAGTGGATTTAGAGGTTTCTTCATTCCAGTGTTGAGCACACTATTCATGGGTGTTGTTCATCCCTGTTAAGCAGCTCTTAAATAAACTGGCCAAAGTCATTCTGCATTAAGGGTATTGTGGGTAATTTTGTAATGCCCCAGCTCTACTTTTCATAGAATCAAAACAGCTACTTGGACTTGGTGCCTTGGGAGAACAGAGATTATGAAGGAGATGAAGGAACTGGAGAAAATTCCAGGGTATGGCTATGAGAATTTGTGGCTGAGGAGGGGAAAGACAAAATCACTGGAAGAAGGAAAGTCAAAGTACAGAGAGGCAGAATATTGGAAAGGTTATTGACATGATATGGAAATCCCCAAGAATCAGGACAGGAGCAGTGTTAGAGAGAGGGACAGTATAATTTTAGAGGAAAGAGAGAATGACACAGGGTTGGCAAATGACTGTAGCCAGAAGAGTGGTGGGTGGTATAGTCCGAAAACTTGACATTCAAAGATGGGCATGGGGTGGTATTAGTGAGGAACGAGAGAGAATGATTTGGGAAACTAGAAACAAATAGGAAGGAAAGGTACCTATCCCACCCTCCGCTTTGGGGATATGAGGAACACGGGAGAGAATACAGCCACCATCTGAGAGGGTGGCAGGAAAAGCTGTGTCCTCAAGGGAAAGTCAGGTTTCATGTAGAGCAAGAAGGTAAAAGAAACATTCAGAGAAGAGATTTATAAAAGAAGGAATTTTGTTGATGACTACACAAGAATTCCAGAGGGTGCAGTAGAAAAGTTTCCGGAGTTGGGGAAAGGTGGACAAAAAGGGCAGGAAGGGAGGTGTGTACACTTGTCTCCAAGGGTTCCCCAAATCCTGTCTTCCCTGTATGTTCATCAAGAGGTAGAGAGCTTGTTTCTCCTCCCCCTGAATATCTGTGCTGTCCCTTGACCCCTGGACTACTTACTCCTTTCTGGGACTCAGCTCCCATTCTGTGAGAAGTCCAAGCCACATGAAGAGGCTACATGGCTACATGGAAGGCAACCAAGGAACTCTGGCCAACTGCACACTGGAGTTTTCTGCCAAAAGCCTGCATTAACTGCCAGCCATGTCAGCAAGCCATGTTGGATATTCTAGTCTAACCAAGCCCCCAGAAAACCGCTGCCCCAGCTGACATCATGAGCAGACGAGCATCCAGCTTAGCCCATTCAACCCACTGAATCATGTTAAATAATAAAATGGTTGGTGTTTTAAGCCATTAAGTTCTTGAGTGGTTTGGTTATAGCAGATCACTGAAGTAGGAATGCAAAGTCATCCAGGGATAGGGTAAGTAAGTGAGGGATGGCCAAGGAACCCTGAGTTTCTTTTGTGACTGACATCATCAGGGATAAAGGCTTAATGAATTAAGCTTCTTTTTTCTCCATTGGAAGAATGGGATTGCCTCGGGAAGTGTACCTTCTCCCTACAGTCTCTGCACTGAGTCATTACAATAATGATTTCTTTCCTGCTTTTGGACACAATGTCTGCCACTGAGACATGCACATATGTAAGACACAGAACT
>NW_027397078.1:30562896-30599868 GCF_003265705.2 Callorhinus ursinus
TGGCTCAGTCAGTTAGGTATCTAACTCTTGATTTCAGCTCAGGTCATGATCTCAGGGATGTGAGATCGAGCCCTGCGTCTGCCCAGCATGGAGCTGGCTTGGGGTTCTCTCTCTCCCTCTCCCTCTGCCCCCAACCCCTGCTGGCGCTCTCTCTCTCTCTCTCAAAGAACAAAAAAAGACAGGCCAACTGGCGAGCCAAGCACTCAAAAACTACCAAAATCAACACGGACTGCTTGACTTGTTTTGAGGGTAAGTGATCAACAGAAAGCTAAAATTAATGCAATTCCTCATATGAAACTTAGCCAGAGTTTGCCCTTCTCTGTCAGAGCCTGTAAAAGGTATCAGAATCATTAACCTTCCTTGCACTTTCAGCGCATGGGTTGAGGGAAGCTTCCTTAATGGTATTATATAACTTTTAGAGGGTATCTTAGTATGGGTTCCCCCAAGAGCTCAGTGCAAGTAGTTTACTTGGGAGGTTTTGGGAACATGAATAGGAGAGTGAAAAAGTGATTCAAAGAAGGGAAGGCATCCAGTAAGGAGTACATTATCAAGCCATCTACCCACAACAGATAATTGGAAATTACTCCCTTAAGGCACCTCTGGGGAATGGTATAAAATACAGGTCTCAAAATTTATTTCCACATAAGGGGAAAGAGAGCTGAGGTACTCATACCCCTACAGCCAAGGGACATTAATTGAAGGCTGTTCTCAGGGGCATTAATTCCTTGGCACTATAAGCCTGCCGCATATAGGAGTCTACTGGCCCCACTGTCCCAGAAGGGGTCATCAGGCACAGAGATGTAGATGCTGCCATTTGGAAGTCAGTGGGACCACTCGGAAATGGTAGAGTCCAAGAGATATGGACAGGAAACCAACAGAGTCTGCTAAAAAGGAGCTCCTTTTGCTGCTTCCCACTACAGCAGCTCACCAAGAGGGGAATTACATGAGGAAAAAATTACCTACTTGTCCAACTGTGGTTGTTGGGAAAGGTAGGTCCTATATAGTATAGGCTAGGCATTGCACAGTCATTCCCAAAAAGGGGGATGCAGGAGATAATGGACCACATCTCTTGGGTCGAGTGCTGATGAGCAGCCCATGTCTGCCCTCTTAAGCCCTGAATTCGTTCAAATGGATTCATGAATTTGGTTGTGGTAAAGGGAAAAAGAGGATCAGTATTTGGAGGTTGGGGGACGGTAAGAGAAGGCTCAGAGGAGGCATCCTGTATGTTATTAGATTTGTTCTTAATCCCAGAAGGAAAGAATACATATATTTTCTGAGATATCAGTGTTTTCCAGAATCAGTGAGGTCATGGAAACCATAATCTCTGCCATGTGCTCTCCCAGCCACAGGTATGCTAATTAAACCAGGGGGCTCTGGTGAACATGGTGAAATCAGACTTGAGTCTATGGGCTGGAGGGGGATGGGAAAGGGCATGTGGAGGCTTCAGCAGTTGCTTCTGCGTTTAAGGCTTAGGTAGGAGGCTAACTGACCCCTAATCTTGCCTTTATTTTCCCGACACCTGGGCCTTGGAAGCTGCCCATACCCCAGAGCATGGAATGGCAGACCGCAAGAAATACGATCGCTGTTAATCTGATCTGTCATCACCAATGACAGGCGGGAAATCACTCTAGGATGGTTTTAAAAGTGGATTTGGGGTCTAGAGGGGATTTCAGATGTTGTTGCCATTTTACTCAGTTTCTCCAACAAAGGGGCTCTAAAGCTACTGTGGAATTCCAGTAATGTGGATGTCAAGAAGCCACAACAGACATTCGCTAGCATTTGGAGCTCTACTTCTGAAGGTGGAGTTAAAATATCGAATATGCTTTCAGATCATGACACAACATCTATTCCACAGACATTTAAAAGAGCCTAGAGAAAGTAGATTTGTTCTGTGTGTCCGAGCAATCCTGTCCTTCTTTCTGTCCCCTCTCCTTCCTGCCATCCCTAGTTCTCCATATAGAAAATGTCTTTAAAGCATAGAATGGGTCTGTGTATATTTGCATAACAGCAGTCCTCTGTATAAAAATAAATCCTGGATAGATTGCTCCATTGTATATATGTGTCGGTATACATGTCACATACACGGATTTATTTTTCCAAGAACAAATGTCTTAATGTTTCTTTTCCTTGAGAAAAATTACCAACTGCCAGATTCTCAAATTCCATGTGGAACTTTGCAATAACAGAGAAAATATATGTAAAAATCCACAAAGAAATGAGATATAGTGAGGAGTCAGATTTTTGTTTCACATAGCCCTGAATCTCCAAAGACTTCACAAGTCAAGTAGAAGGCTATTCTTAGAATGACTTTGTCCTCTACAGTAGGTGAACAATGACTGGGACACGGTACAGTGACTAAGTAACCAAGGCTCATTCTTTCCCTGAAGCAGAGTGCCTATAGTCATAGGATTGCTATGGAACTGTGGAAAAACAGCTTTGAAAACACACTGTCCTGAATTCAAATCCAAACCTTCCTACTTACTGGGGCAAGTTTCTAAACCTCTAGGAATCTGTTTCCTCACCTAGAAAATGGAGCTATTCACACCTCCATCACAGGGTTATGGTGAAGATTAGCTATATTATATGTGATAGCACCTGGCACAAAGTAGGTGTCAAGAACTGCAAAAGGTCTAAGATTTTACCCTTCTTGCAAGCTAGCCTGCCACAGTTTTATGGATGCTGGCAGAAGACACAAGGCTCCTGCATCAGAGATGAAGGGCAGTTTCTTACAGCAATAATAGTAGCCAGATTATTGGCATTTTTTGCATCAGTTTCCCAAGCCCCAGTTCCCACAGGGGGATGTGAAGAAGGCCATGGGACACCTGCCTATGCAAGTGGGTATTATTACAGGAGAGGAACTGGGGCAGGTTGGATGAGGAGTGATGGGTCAAGGGAATGTATGGGGGAGTGGGCGCTGAGAGACACAAAAGAACACTCTTTTTGGAAGAGGATGGAAAGGGGAAGAATGTGGGATAAGACCCTGGTAAAATGAGGCAGTGAAGAAGAAATAGGTTGAAGGATGTCCAATGGCTTCTAATCTTCTACTAAGAAAGGGAATAGACCTCTGAAGCAGATGATATTTTCCAAAGATGGCCTTAACAATATTTCCAGTTCCACATGCTTTTCTAGAACCTTCCTGCTCTCCCATCAAGCGGTGGAATCTATTTTCCCTCCCCTTGAAGACGGGTGGGCCTTTGTAACTGCCTCAACAAACAGGATGCAGCAGAAGTGATGTGTGACTTCCAAGACCAGATTAGAAAAGGTGATGTATCTTCCACCTGGCTCTTTCTTGGGATGCTCATTCTTGAAACTGAGCCACCATATTGTGAGGAAGCCCAGACTACACAGAGAGGTCACGTATAGGAGTTTCAGCCAATAACACCAGCTATGGTGCCAGATATGTTTAATGGACAATCCTGCAGATGATTCTAGCCCCAAGCTGTCAAGTCACCATCAGCCTCTGTGGCCCCACTGTGTAATAGAGATAAATAAACCATTTCGGCTGTGCCCTGTCCAAACTCCTGACCCACAGAATTCATGAGCATAATAAGTGGTTGTTTTATGTCACTGAGTTTTGAGGTAACTTGTTATGCGTCAGTAGATGACCACAACAACCAACCTGGGGAGTGGGAACGCCTTCTTAAATAGACACTCTAAAAAGATACTCTATAAAGATGACACCTTCTAGAGAGAAATGAACAGCTTTCCGTGGAGAGGAGCCTACCTGAGGAATGTGAAGTATTGGTTTGTGGGGGCAATAGGCTCCGTGTGTCAACATCCTTGATCCAAGTGCAGACCCCAGAAACAGTGGACAGCTGTGTGAGGCAAGCAAAGCAAAAGAAAACCCCTACCTCTTCAGCATCTCCAATTCATTATCCCAGCAGCATCTCCAAGCATAACCCCAGACTAACTGCCACACCCTCTTCTCCTGACAATGTGCATCCTTTCTCCTAATTTCCTGACTTAGGAAGGTCAGCAGCACTGCCCAGCTACCCAAGCAGGAAACTGAGGAGTGACCCTCTGAAATGGAACCCCTCTCCTTCACTCCCATACTTTTGCCCCAACTCCTGCACCCATTCTTCTTTGAATAAATTATACTTTTTAATAAGTGTGCCAGCGTCAACATTTACAACTTGCAAACTGGGGTGTAAAGAAATACAACTTTCTTTATTTCTTGCTCTTGAGGTCCTATCTTCATTGATGATGCTAATTATAGACATCTCTTTCTTCTTGCTTTAATGCTTCTTTCAGATAGTTATGTAGTTTTTCAGAGTTCTGCCTCCCTATGAAGGATTATTCCTCCTCTTTTTTTTTTTCTCCAACATGGTGACTAGATGCATTTTTATGGTTGGGGGAAGACGGCCTGGTCCTCCTGCTGTTCTCTGGGGGTGACTTGGCCCACCCAGCCACTTGGTATCCTGCCCTGGTCTCCAATGAGGGGCCACTAATCTTTTGGTCATTATGCTGTTGATCATGGCCCTTGCCATTGCCTCCATTTCAAGTCCCCAAATTCTGCAAGGTACCCTCAGGCTTTCTCAAGTACATCTGCCCTCTCAATGCTTCCATGCCCAAGTCAGGGGCCCAGGAAATCTCTCCTGCCTTCTAGAGTATGCAAAACTATGAAGCAGCTGTTCCTTCACTTCTCCCTTATCAAGGAAGATGAAACACAATGCTATCACAGGTTTCCCTGAGATGCTTGTATTAATTCAGGATGTGTCTGATGAGGTGGCCCCTTCCCCTGATGCTTTCAGATCCTCCCAAGCCTATGTGGGTGTTTCTACCAGCCCTTCTCCTGCCCCCATGCCCTATTTGGAGAGTGGAAAGGACTGGGAGATAGAGGGACATTTGATTCTTCCTTTCTGTGGCCAGCTCCCCCTCCTAGAACTGGAAGGGCATTCTCTCTCCTGTGTGGCACCTTCCCTTACCTGCACTGTGTCCAATCCTTCCTACTCTGTGCATTTCCCATGGTCAGCCTTCTAAGCTTTGGTTTCTGTCTTACAAGAGCACAATTTTGGGAATCCTGAGAAAACCTTTTTTCTTTCTCTTGTCAGTCTGGCTTTGAAGACTATTGTCCCAGTAAGGGCTTTTAAAAAATCTAGTTGCAATTTAAAGCTAAGCAATGATTAATTTGTCCTATGCTGTATCTACCTCCTCCCAGAACAGCAAGCCTACATCTTACAGCATAATCTTAATGAAAAAAAGAACAGCATGTAATTCTTTTTTTCTTTTTTTCTTTTTAAAATAAAAATTACCTACAAAAAAGGGAAAACACATTTGGATAATATTTTAAACATTATCCTAATATCTAAACTAAGTTGAAAAATGAAGTCATGAGAAGTTGTGGCTTCTATTTTTAATTATTTCTACGCTAAGAAAATAAAAATTGGTTTGCCAATAATTAAAATATTGAGTTATTTTTATTGCATTTTGCATAATTCTGAATTCAAGCCAATTATCATTATCCAGAGGGGAATTTTGAAGCTAGGGGGAGAAATCTTTAAATATTACCCTCAAATGTACCATATACAACATTTTAAAAGTGTTTTCCCAGGATAGAATAAGCAAGATCATAAATTTAGAATTAGAAGACAAAACTGTCATCATCAATCATCACCTGATGGATCCAGAACACCCACCAAAAGTCACATTTGTGTTAATGATAATTTGATTTCCCAACATGTACATGCTCTTAACAATTTTAGGCTAATTTTTTTAAAAATTTGGAACACGTATTTGGGAAAAGATGAGCTTTGTGTGTAGATGAGATTAGGTTGGGCAGGAAGTTCTGATGCTTTATTTGAACAGAGCCAGGAAAGGTCCCATCCCAAACTCCCTTCCTCAGACAGGTGCTAAGGTACTAAACACTTCACCACTATGGAGTTATTCTTCTAACTTAGGAATTACCCTAAGCAGTAATCCTCTTTTAAAGTCCTTTCATTAGCTTCACCAAATATTTAATGAGAACTATATACAAGTCACTGTACTGGGCTCAAAGATGAGTTAGGGGAGTGGACAGAATGAGGGAGAAGCAGCAAATTAATTAATTAACTAATCAAATGAGCAACACCTTAGTGTTACTCGGTTTTCCTTTTCTTTTGGGAATTAGGTTCAATGAGAGCCTGGGGTATCTGAAGAGAGAGCAGGAAGAAGAGAAATAGAAGGTGGAAGTTGGAGGGAGCATAGAGAAGCTGCTAGAAACTATCATATTTCCTTGATTTCAGTCGTAATTTCTCCCCCTGCACACACACACACACACACACACACACACACACACACACACACACACTGGAGTACTTCTCAAGTCAGAATTTATCTGCAGTCTATAAATAGATTTAATGAGGCAGTGTATTTCCTCTTTTTCCCTAAGTTATTAAATTGAGCTTATTATTAAACACTGCTTCTTGAAATCCAATGTAATGCTTACAGATTGGTAGTATTTTTAGTTGAAATTTTTATTGAGATCATTGTAGATTTACATGATGTTGTAAGATATAATAGAGATACCCTGTCAACTCCTAATCCAGGTTCCCCCAATGGTAATGTTTTACAAAACTAAAATACTATATCACAACCAGGACATTAATATTGATACAATCCACAGATCTTAGGATTTCTCCAGTTTTACTAGTACGCACGTGCACGTGCACATGTGTGTGTAGTTCTAAGCAACGTTATCGCATGTGTAGGTTTGTGTATCCACAAACACAGTCAAGATACTGAACAGTTTCATTACCACAAAATTCTTTCAGAGTGCCCTTTTAATTTTTTTTAAGTATGCTCCACACCTACCTTGGAGCCCAATGTGGGGCTCAAACCCACAACCCTGAGATCGAGCCCTGAAATGAAATCAAGAGTCAGACACTTACCTGTCTGAGCCACCCAAGTGCCCCTATGGCGCCCCTTCATGACCACACACACCTCTCTCACCCTAACCCTGGCAACCACTGAGCCGTTCTCCATTTCTAAAATTTTGTCACTTCAAAACTGTTATATAAATGGAATCATACATGATGTAATGGCAAATCCTAATCTTTTTGAATATTTTGTCTCTCGGCATAGTACTCTGCAGCTTCATCTATGTGTAACAGTAGTTCCTTCCTTTCCGCTGCCAACTAGTTGTCCATAGGCTGTATGCACCATGGTTTGTTTTACCATTTACCTGTTCAAGGACATGTGAACTGTTTCCAGTTTTTGGCTATTAGATCAATAATATTTATTGCCCACCTACTGTATATATTAGGCACTTTTTAATCTATTGTCCCAACTAATCTTTACCCAAAAAGCCCTGTGAGATCAATATTGTGCTTTGAGGTTCCGTGATGCCAATTAACATGCCGAAGTCACACAGTTGGTAAGTGGCACAGTCTGCATTCATGCCCAGATCCTCAATTCCCAAGCCCGTGAGTGCCATTTGCTAGCTAATTTGATGGGTTTCCCCTTGGGCTAGCACAGGTATGGGGGCCAGACTGGCAAAAATGAGCCCAGAGAGTACTTTGGGCTGTTCAGACATCCCCGGGTTTCTCCATTATTTTCCCACCATAAACCAGGACTGGTTCGAGGAACTGGGCAGTAAGATGCCTGGTAGCTCACCTGCTTGATAGATTTCTCTTTTAGAGGTGCCTGTGCTTAGAGAGGGTCATCAATAAACCAGATGAGGAGGTGAAGGTGAGATTTGGTTTCCCACATCTTGATAAACATTCATTAGTTTCTTGGGTTCTTTTCCTACTTTCCCCTCCATTTGACAAACGTATCAAGGGAGTGGTACTTAAACTGACACACTGTCATTCCGAAAACAAATGACTGGAAATGCCATGCCAACTCCTATAGTTCCAGAAAAAGGTTCAGAGCAGCCCATCTGCCCAGGGGAGGGACACATCCTGCCTGTCATAACTCAAGCACAATCTTGTAGAGGAATGAGTATGCCTGTCAATAATGAGCCAGCTCTCCGAGGAGACAGCCTTCAGGAAAATAGACACATAGATGCTATCCCCTTTTGGGCTTCAATGCTAGGACAATTCCTAAGCCCCCTCTCCTAATGGAAGTGCTTCTCCTACCAGCTCACCACCTAGAAGTGCCACTCTCTCTCCACACCCCTGAACCAATAAAAAATTTGGAAACTGTGGCAACAACAGTTTCAGTCAGAAATTATGGCAACAGTAAGGGAGCACATGTACATTTCAAAGGGGAAATGAAAAGCACAGCGAGACTCCACCACACACCCACCACAATGGCTAACACTAAGAACATTGACAAGACCAAGTGCTGATGAGGTGCCAGGCAACAGGGGCTCTCAGAGGTTGCTGAGAGGAACACAAAATGGTATAACTGCTTTGGAAAACTGCTTGGCAATGTCTACTAAAACCAAACACGTGCAGCCCCTGTCACCCAGCTATCTACTCCTAGGCAGAGCCTCAAGAAAATGAATGAGTATGTCCACCAAAAGACATGTACAAAAGTGTTCATAGCAGATTTATTCAGAATAGCCCCAAACTGTAAAAACCCAATGTTCATCAATGGGACCATGGATAATTATTAAATACGCATGCAACAGAATACTAACCAGCAAAGAAATTACTGACATATAAGCATGAATGAAGCTTACAGAAGCTGAACTCGAGAGTACAGACTGAGTGGTACTACTTACATCAAGTTCAAGAATTGGCAAAATTAAGGTATGATGATAGCAGTCAGAATAGTTACCCCTGGAGCGAGTGAGTGGGAGATGGTTACCGACTGAAAAGGGACATGAGGAGCCGTCCAGGGTGCTGGAAATGGTTCTATATCTTGATCTGGCTCGTGGTGACTTGAGTATATACATAGGTAAACATTCATCAACCAAACACTTGAGGATTTGTACGCTTTATACCCTTTACTATATAAATGTCATACTAAAATTTTAAAAGTTAAAAACAAATAACAAGCGAGAGTTGCTCCCCCATTGACCTCAGGGAACACTGGACCAGGCCACTCTTCTTTCCTGTCCTCCTCCCCCTCATTTATGGATCTGTGGACACCAGGACATATGACAGAGCCTATTGGCTACTCCACCCCAATGGATTATTTGGGGGAGCAAAGCTGATACAATAGTAGGCATAATTAGTGGGAAACCAGATGAGACATTGGCACTGCAGTCTGAGGCAGGATAAGCACTTCATGCTAAAATGCCTCCAGAGACTTTTCCTGTCTCCTGTTAACAAAAGGGTGACTCATGCTGAGGCGGAGATGGAGGAATTATATGAGCACAGATAATTTCCGCTCCCGTGGAAACTTGAGTTCAGGAGACAGAAACACACACACACACACAAACACACACACACACACACACACACACACACACACACACACACCCCTATTTCCGACAGGCACTGATTCCAGAGGTATTTAAATACTCAAAATGAGAGAGATTTAAGAAGAATTAGCAGGGTGTGCCAAACTCTATTTCTAATTTGTACACAGTAAAATTCAGTCTTTGTGGTATACAGTTGTATAACTTTAAACAAATGCATATGGTTGTGTAACCACCACTACTATTAAGACACAGAACAGTTCTAGCACACTAAAACTTTCCTTTAAGGTGCTCCTTTGTAATCCACCCCCCTTGTCCCACCCAATCCTGGTAACTAGATCTGTTCTACATCCCTATAGTCCCTGTAGTTTTACCCTTCCCACAATGTCACATAAATGGAATCACACAATATGTAGCCCTTTGGGTTTAACTTCTTTCACTGAACAGAAGGTCTTTAAGAATCATCCTTGTCGCATGTATCAATAGTTCATTCCATTTTCCTGCTGAGTAGAATTCCACAGGATAGATACGGCACAGCTTGTTTAAACCATTCACCAGTTGAGGGGAATTTGGGTTATTCCTAGTTTCTGGCTATTATGAATAAAGCTGATAAAACATTCATGTACAGGTTTCTGTGTGAACATATGTGTTCATTTCTCAGGCAAATACCTGTAAGTGGAGTTGCTGTTAATTGTAGGGTTAACTTTATAAGACACCAACAAATTGTTTTCCAAAGTGCTTGTATGATTTTGCTTGGCCACTAGCAATGTATAAGAGTCCAAAACTGTTCCATATCCTTGCCAAAATTTGGTATTTTCACTTTTTAAAAAGTTCTAGCTCTTGTAAAAAATGTGAAATAGTATCACCTAGTTTTAACTTGCATTTCCTTACTAACTAATAAAGGTGAACTTTTTTGTGTGTGCTTATTAGCCATCCACATATCTTCCTTGGTGATGTGTCTGTTCAAGTTTTTTGCCCATTTTTAAAATGAGATATTTGTTTTCTCATTGCTGAATTTAGAGAGTTCTTTACATATTATGGATACCAGTACTTTGTCAGAAGTGTGCAAATATTTTCTCTCAGTCTCTGGCTTTCCTTTTCATTCTCTTAAGAGCATCTTTCAAAGAACAGATGTTTTTCATTGTGACAAAGTCTAATTTATTGATTTCTTTCTCTTACAGATCATACTTTCATGTCATACCTAAGAACTCTTTGGGTCACAAAGATTTCCTCCTATGTTTTCCTAGAAGCTTTATAGCTTTATTTTTATGTTTTATATGTATATATATGATCCATTTTGAGTTAATTTTTGTATAAGTTGTAAAGTTGAGTGGAGGTTCATCTTTTTGTAAATGGATGTCTAATTGTTCCAGTACCATTTATTGAAAAGACTATCCTTTCTCCATTGAATTGCCTTTGCAGCTTTGATGAAAATCAGTATTTGAGTGGATTAATTTCTGGACTCTATTTTGTTCCATTCGTCTATGTTTCTGTCCTTTCACCAAAACCACACTGTCTTGATTAATGTATCTTTAGAGTAAATCTTGAAATCACAGTGTGAGTCCACTGTATTTTTTTTAATTATTTTGGCTATTTCGTCTATTTGCTTTTCCATGTAAATTTTAGAATCAGCTTACCAATATCTACCCCTCAAAATCATGCTGGGATTTTTATTAGGATTGCACTGAATCTACAGATCAATTTTTTGAGAAGTGACATTAAACAATGTTGAGTTTTCCAATCCATGAACATGATACACTTTCCCATTTATTTAGATCTTCTTTATTTTTTCAGTGTGTTGTAGTTTTCAGCATACAGATCCTGCACCTACTTTGTTAGGCTTACACTTTAATGTTTCTCTTTTTTTGGGTGCTGATGTAAATAATACTGTTTTCAAATTTTGAATTCCAATTGTTCATTATTAATATGTAGAAATACAATGAATTACTGCATATTTGCCTGGTATCCTGTGACCTTGCTAAACTCCCTTATTAGTTCTAGAAACTTTTTTGTAGATTTTCGTGATTTTCTATATAGACAATGATGTCTTCTGTAAACAGAAACAAGTTTATTTCTTCCTTTCCAATCTGGAAGCCTTTTACCTATGCATTTTAAGGTCAGTCCCATCCCTGGTCAAATATCTCTTCCAACAAAGTTACAAAATCTTGCTCATAGTATATGCCTATTATTGGTTGACAGAAGGACTCTGCCCTTTGTGGCCTCCCAGAAACCCAGGCAGATAGACCAGGCACGGTCTTAAATGCTGCCTGTGAGTGTGCCAGAGCAAAGGAGAATTCCAGAGAATTTTTCACAGAAGATTCATTGGTTGGCCCAGCAGTGACTCACATACATTCTGCTCACAATCATTGACCAGAACAAGTCACATGACACCGCTCTACCAGAAGAGGGCTAGGAAATGCAATTCTACCATATGCCTAGAAGTGGAGAGCCAGAAATATTTGGTGAAGAGCACTGATGACTGTCAAGGCATGCACACATGCACACACACACACACACACACACACACACACACAGGAATATAAGACATAAAAATCGTTCAGATGAAAGCTAGAAACAGTACATGCCTTTAGAGAGGTATAGAGAAAGTGCATTTGGAGTTAACAGAAGGTTTCTCTTCTGTGAGCTCAGGGGAGGCTCCTGGCAACAATAACCTTTGAAACTGGCCTTAAAAGATATTAGAAACTGGAAGCTTAATACGTTTATATTTCACAACATAATGTTGTAGTTAAGAGCAGGGGTTCGGGAGCCAGACTGTCTGGGTTCAAGTCAGATCTGCCCGGGTTCAAGTCAGATCTGCCCATACTAGCTGTGTGACCTTGGGCAAGCCACTTAACTTCTCTGTGCCTAAGTTTCCTCATCTATAAAGTGAGGCTACTGACAGTACCTGCTTCATAGGTTGTTGAGAGGGTTAAATGAGTTAATATTTGTGAAACTCTAGAATAATGCCTGGCACATAAGTGGTATAAATGGTAAGTGCATGCGCACCACCCCCTGCCACCAAATATCCCTGTCTTCAACCAATTTGAAATCCTTGAGATTTCTAAATGCAGAGACTAGCTAAGAAAAGAAATTGGAAAAGTAGTTATTTCTGCTGAAATTTACCCTGATTCTAGTGAGCAAGGGCCACAGACTGACAAAGCCATCCACTCACTGTCTCTGTGACTCTGAAGCACTGAGCAAGACTCCTCCTTTCACTTCACAACCAGAAACTCAGATCAGATTTCTTAGCTATAGGTCAACATCTCCCCTTCCCTATCCAAAGCTATACCAGCTGAGCCTTTCCTAGGAGATTTTCCTCTCTAACTTTGGAGACTTAAACTCTGTTTAAGAAAGTCTTTTCACCAAGCTATGTGAAAATAAACCTCCACTCATCACCTGCCTGATGACAGGCATACCACAGGAGAGAGGGGCATGCCACAAAAGGGGATTTGCTCAGAGACACTTTTCCAGGAAAAGGATAGAACCAGCACTCAAGAGACCTCCACACCTCTTCGAAGATGAGCAAATAAAGAATTATTTCTACTATACATGGGAAAACAATAAATCTCATAAGTAGAGTAAGAATGAAAACTTCTATTGGTTTAGCTTATTTGAATGAGTAAAGCTCTTTCGGTTATATTGCCATGTTTGGGTCTCACAACAACTCTATAGGGAGTGCACAGTGGGTGCTTGGTACTCACTCTCACTCCACAGATGAGAAAATTGACACTCAGAAAGGTGAAGTGACTTGCCAGTGACATTGCAGCTGATAAGTAACAGAGAAGGAACTTGAACTCAGAGCTACTTCTCACGGTTACCTCTAAGTCCCTGTTTACAAAAAGGTGGGAGGCATACTGCCATACAAACGATTTAATTTTACATGTGCTATATTTATTAGCAAAATGTAACACCAGAACAAACTAGTAATTTGAAGCTTCCCTTTTCAATGAATTTTATTTGCTTAAAACATTAGTCCATTTAAAGAAAATCTTAAGTAATGCACACCACAGGTGGCAGGCATGTGGATATGGCAAAAATTGTGAAGATGGTCTGCAAAGGGCGGAAGGCTGGAACCCCTGCTGTAAGAACAGTGCCTTGGGCATGGGGGCTCTTGACCAGGCTCTGTCACTAAAGGGCTATGTGACCTTGTACTAGCCATGACCTCCCTGAGCTTCAGTCCTATCCTAAGCAGGATGAGAGGGTTAGTCACAGTCATTCCTGGAGCCTCTCTAGCTGCCGTCTTCTAAGACAGAAGCTGGTGCTATGTCCACGATGTGTGTAGGGCTGAGTTTCCCTGGCCCCCTTCTTCTGCAGTCAGCTTTCATTTGCCTGAAAGAAAGCTGACTGGTGGCTGCAGGATTCCGAGCACATTCCTCTGTGTCAGCTGCTCGCGATCTTTTCCCAGGAGCTTCTAAGGAAGGCCCCTTCAGCAGCCTGGATTCTCCCTGGCCGTGAGCCCTGGGCCCCCGCAGCCTGCTTAGGAGGAGAAACCATGATGGACAAAGCAGAAAGGAGGCGGTTTCCACAGAGCCATCCTCCAACAGTGAAGGAGCGAAGGGGAAGGCCCGTAAGGACTCCAGCAGGGTGGGGAGCTAGGGCAGCTAGAGGAATGGAATTCATGATGGGTCCGACCTGAACGACATCAGGGTGAGTGCGAAGGGTTTATTGGAAAGAGCCAGGATTCCCACTGAATGTGTCTCGAAGGTACTTGTGGGTGGGTGGCAGTTCTCCTCCCACGGAACCAGATCAGCACCCAGAATGAGAAAGTACAGGAGGGTCACCATCAGCTCATGAAATTATGAGGAAACCCAGGGCCACCCTGACCTGCTTTGTGACCTTGGGCAAGAACTTAAATCTCCCCAAGCCTCAGTTTCCCTATCTACGAAATGGACATAATAACTGTAACTATCTCCTAAGGTCAGGGTGGGGATTAAATAAAAAAATACATGAAAATCCCAGCATGTGGTAAGAATAAATGTTACCGTTCATGTTTATTATTGATACTCTTACACTGGGCAGCCAGGATGGTGTTCTAGCTTGGAATTAGACAAACATACATTGAAATCCTGGCTTGGCCTCTAATTAGTCTTATAACTTTGGGCTTCGGTTTTCATTGATAAGATAGTGCTACCAGTAGTACTCACCTCCAGAGAGGGTTATCGTAAAGATTCAGTTGCATGTTAGCATAAAGCACGTAGCAGAATACCTGCACATCTGAACTGTTCCATAAATTATAGTCGGGATAGACATGGAGGTGCGCCCCGCCAATCCTCCCTTGAGGAAAGCCTCGCAGCCCCAGCTGTGGGGAGTGCCACCAGCTGACAGGCCCACTGTCAGCAGCCTCAGGGCCTGTGTGTCCCTAGTAAGTTCTCTGAAGGCAGGACCCCCGCTTCTTTGATGTCCCCAGGATAGTCACTGCAATTATGGTAGGTCAGCTCTAAATACTTATTGACGGGCGGACTAATTTCATGACGTCCTTCAGAAACACAGACTATTTCGATGGAGTCCACTTTGAAGTGTCTCAGGTGAGCACGGGGAAAGTCCACCTAGCCTAATTCCAGAGTCCACAGCAAAGATGAAGTTGCCCTTGCCGGCATCCCTCACCAACGTCTGAGGGTTCTTTTTCTGTAAGATAGGATATGGGGCCCGGCTTTGGGGATCCAATTTAGTTCTTGTCAAAACCCCTCCACTCGTTTCCAGTCAGCACTGCCTGTGAGAACGCAGTTTTGGCAGATGTGCCCTTTCCAGAAGATTTTTATCTTACAGAACTTGACAGATTTTCAGCCTCACTCTTTAATTTGAAGTTTCTCATATTACCCCCTCCACTCCCGTCATTCCAGCTTGGGTAATTTTTCTCTAAAGCGACAGTTTCTCAGTTGGTGGTTACATTCCAGAGTGGGTTAATATGAAAGGCAGAATTGCCACATCTTGAATAACTTAAACCAAAGTGACGAATGAATATGGGATTAACCAGAATGTAGCAAGTCCTGGGCTTTTGAGCAGTAGTTTCCAAGCACCAGTCCATGGAGCCGGGCCAAGGTCCCACTCCCACAGAGCTACAATCCAATGGGCGTGTGTTGAAATGCAGTAAAAGCCACTATACTTTGCAGCAACTCTCATCAAGAGGTGGAGTCTATTTTCACACCCCTTGGATCTGGGCCGGCCTTGTGACTTCCTTGTTTGGCCAATGGAATGCAACAGAAGTGACAATGTGTCGATTCCTACCTTAGAGTGCAAGGAGCCTTGAAACTTCCACTCTCAAGCTGCCATGTGAACAAGCCTGGGCTGAGCTGCTAGAGGATGAGGGAGAAGAGAACACAAGGAGAGAGGCCCCAATGCCCCAGCCTTCCCAAGAAAAGCCATAATAAACCAGCCAGTCCCGCTGACCCATCAGTTGGCAGCAGATGTGTGAGCAGACCCAGCCAAAATCAGCCAAGCCTGGCCCAAGGAGAAGAAGGGCCCAGCGGAGCTTAGACCATATTGGTATTCTACAAAATCAAGAGTAATTAAATAAGGGATGATTGGTATCACTGAGCTTTAGGGCAGTCTGTTCTATAATAAAATAGATAAAGGGGGAAACCATTACAGGGGGAGATAAAGAAGAAAACAAAAGACCAAGATAATACAAAGGCGACATGTATAATAAAGGAAACAAACAGGGTGAGGTGATGGAGGACTTTGGGTGACAAATTTGGGAAAGATAGTCAAGGGAAGACCTCTCTCAAGAGGTGACCTTTTTGCTGAGACCCAAATGAGGGGAAGGAACCAGCTAGGTGAAGACCTGAGGGCAGAAGAAATTGCAATTCAAAGCCTCCAAGGTGTGTTTTCAAGAAATAGAACAAAGACCAGCATGGCTGGAGTCTGATGAGAGAGGGAGAATGTGGCCAGAGGTAGTCAGAGAGGTGGGCAAGGTGTCTCAAGAAAAACCACTGGAGGGTTTTAAAAAAGAAGAGTGACAGCATCTGATTTCCATCTTTTAAAGGTCACTCTGGCTGCAGCGTGGAGGACGGAT
This sequence comes from Callorhinus ursinus, assembly GCF_003265705.2. NCBI lineage: Eukaryota > Metazoa > Chordata > Mammalia > Carnivora > Otariidae > Callorhinus > Callorhinus ursinus. Next base: position 30,579,195 of record NW_027397078.1, read on the forward strand.
TGTAGGGTGCCAAGACTGGGAGCAGGAAGCCTGGTCAGGAGGCTCTTACAAAATCCAGGCAAGAGAAGATGCTGGCTTAAACTAAGGAGGTATCAGTAGTGGTCATGACAAGGGGTCAGATTCTGGAACTGTTTGGGAGAGAAAGCTTCCTCACAGCACATAAGCTGACTTAAAACCAAAGTTTGTTATTTGATACATATGTCTAATAAAGCTTAAGTCATAGGTATTGCTTTACTTTTCATATGCTTATTCCAAAATTTTTGAGGAGTTTTTTAGTTTTTAAGTGTATAATTTACTCATATTTTATACCAGTTTTTATTGTCAATTATTAATAAGTGCATAAGGTTTTCCTCATACTTAAAAAAAGTGGATAAAACATAAATCCAACATCTGGTTGTTCACAGAATGGAATATTTGTTTCATAATTTGAATACTCCCAATTTTGTGAATAGGATTAAAATTTTTCTATTCAGAAATTTTCCTGAACATTTGTAATCAGAATCTCCCTTCTAGTTTCCCAAGATGTCAACGTTAGCTTATAAAGCATTTACTGAAAGTGTTTTTCTTAGAATATTTTTCCTAGACATTAATTTGGAAACATTTGTTTGTTAACAATTATTGAGAAACAGTACAGTTTGGTGATTAAAATCATGGACTCTGGAGCCGGTCTGCCAGGTTCAAATTCCAACTCTGCCATTTATTACTTGTGTGATCTTTGGCAAGTTTTTTTAAAAATGAGGTGATAATAGTACTTCCCATATGGTACTGTCGTGGTGATTAAATTATTTAATACATGGAAAGCACTTAGAACAGCCCCTCATACATAGTAGGTGCTCAGTGTTAGATATTAATATTTAACATATGATGTCTTTGGGATCTCAGTCACAGGACTACACATCTTTGTTAGTGTGACTATTTGAAAGGTGCAGACAAACAACAACAAAATCTTCCAGATTTTCACTAACCTAGCATTCCCCTCCGAATTTTCTATCTCTGTCAGTTCTGACTGTATGTTGTCCTCTAATGACTGGTCCTCATGCTCGCTGTGCCCTTGGCCAGTGCCAGCCCTGAGTTATCAACTGTGGATTGCATATGAAAGAAAAAATTTGTCAACATCATACTACATGGTGACTATGGCAGACACTGTTGTGGAAAATTTGCCTGCTACTCGAAAAGAGGTGACAGTCGAGTTATTCCTGAGTTTGCAGTTAGAGGAGGATGGGAGCCGAGGTCATCTTACAAGCTAATTCAGTCAAATGCCTAGTGCCTGGTCTGGGAAGGCTCAAATGGCTGGGGGTTGAACAGCTGGGGCTCCTTGGGCATCTCTGTCTCTGTGTGGTCTCTCCCTGTGGCTTCTCCAACATGGCAGCCACCAGGTAGCCAGTCTTCTTATATGGTGGCTCAGGATTCCAACAGTGCCTATGAGGGGAGGAGAGAGGAAGAGAGAGAGAGAGAGCAAGCAAGAGCCAGGCAGAAGCTATATTGCCTCTTATGACCTAGCCTTGGAAGTCACATATTAGTCACAACTAACATTGTAGTCTGTTAGTTGAGGCTGTCAAAAAAGCCCACCTGATGTTCAAAGGGGAAGCAAAATAGACTCCATCTCTTGATGAGGGGTGGGGGAAGGGTGGCAAGGCTCCGGAAGAGCCTGCGTGACTGGAAATATTATGGCCATTTTTGGAAATATGCTCTGCCACAGATGGAAAAAGCATCAGTCAAAGCTGGCCAAGGAGATGGTGTCCATAAGGAACCAAAAGCCATAGGCCCACTTGAGCTGGCTAAATTTGTAGCTTTACCTGAATGGCCCTACCTGTATCAGGTTAAGAGAGAGAGCAATTATAGGGATAGGAGGAAGGGGAAGAAGGAACCTCATGTTTATTGAGCACCAATTATACCCTGAATGTTTCACACATTGCCAACTGTCAATCAACAACCATTCAGCTCATGATTCTGCGGGATGGCAATTTGAACTGCATTCAGCTAGCCAGGTGTTTTGTTTTGCTCTGGGCCAGCCTCAGCTGATTGCTGGGCTTGCTCGTGCATCATCAGCCAGCTGCCAGGTCAGCTGAGGCACCTTGGTTCTTCCCAACATGGTCCCTCACCCTCCAGCAGGCTAGACCAGGCTTGTTCATACAGTGGAAAGGTCTTAGAGCAGCAAGCCCCATTACACAGGCACTTTTAAAGTCTCTTCTATGTCATACTGTCCCATGGACCGAATCAAGTCACATGCCAGCCAAGACCCACAAACACTACAAGAGTGTAGACATAGGGAAGGGAAACACGTGTGGCCATCTTTGCAAATTACCACAGCATGAGATGTAAAATTTTGTTCACCAACTTCTCCACAACAGTTTCTCATAGAAAAGAGTGATAGTGACAGAAGAAGCCTACTGGAGACTCCTTCCCCCTAGGAGAGCAAGGGAGGACCAAGAGCAAAGAGTCTCCAGGACTTCTAGTCACATGAGAGCAGCCCCATGTGGTCCGTGAGCAGGGACCACATCCAGGCTGGAATGAAGGCAGCATACTTGGAGACAAGGAAGAATCGAATGGGAGAAGAGGGAGGGGAAAGCCCCTTCCAGAAGATGTCAGTCTAGCACTACTGCTCCCATTTATCATGGCCCACCTATCCCTGAAGGGAGCTATCATTCAACCCCAATACATTCATATTATCGTCAGCAAAAAAAAGTAAAAAGCAACTCAGTTCTGCTTTTTGTTCTATGTTTTTCTTCTTTTCACATTTTTGTTTTGATAGACTAGAGCAGAGGATTGGAAGAACAAAAGGTCAGCTGGGGCAGGAAAGCTACCTACCTCATAAATGGACAAGGTTACATGGTCAGACAAAGCCCCCAAGGTAAGTGTGGTTTGTTGTTGTTGTTGTTGTTGTTGTTGTTGTTTTGTTTTGTTTTAAGATTTTATTTATTTATTTGACAGAGAGAGACACAGCGAGAGAGGGAACACAAGCCCTGGGAGTGGGAGAGGGAGAAGCAGGCTTCCCGCGGAGCAGGGAGCCCGATGCGGGGCTCGATCCCAGGACCCTGGGACCATGACCTGAGCCAAAGGCAGACGCTTAACTACTGAGCCACCCAGGCGCCCCAGTAAGTGTGTTTTTGTGTCAAGTGAGGCCATAAGTGCATTTTAGAATATTAAATTATTTTTTTTAATTGTCCTTGGGCCTTTGGCCTTCTTTATTTCTTCCACTTAGATGCCTCACTTACTTACCCAGAACATAAACTATGGCCTTCCTCTATGGCCACAACTATTTGGTGGGGGTGGTTAGTATTTAACTAAGCCATAAATAATTTGTCTCCAAAGAACATTCCCCATCCCTACCTTCCATCCTCCTACCCTACCCCCATCATACCCCCACAGCTTGGCAGTTAACCGCTTGAGGGAGTTCCAAAATGTCTGCTCCTCCTTCATTCAGGAGGACCAGGCCTGTACAACCAAGACCAGACCCTGATAACAGACATATTCACGACCAAGCTCTCGGGCAATTTCAGCCCATTCCTGATATCCTTTTAGAGTCCTGTGAGCTATAGGCGGGACACTACTCGATTCCAGGATGCTCTCTACTTGTTTCTTAAATTCATAGGCCTGGTAGCACAGGAATAATGCCCCCCTGCCAAAGATGTTGTATTACTTTGCTAGGGCTATGAAGAAGAATCTGTTCCGGGCCTCTTCTCCTAGCTTCCTGTGGTTTGCCAGCAATCTTTGGTGTTCCTTGGCTTGTAGATGCATCACCCTGATCTCTGCCTTTGTGCTTGCATTGGACTGTGTGTGTGTGTGCACGTCTCTGTGCCCCAACGTCCTGTTTTTGCAAGGACACAGTCTTATCAGATCAGTGCCCACCCTAATGACCTCATCTTAATTTGATCATCTGTGGAGACCCTATTTGCAAACCAGGTCAAATTCCCAGGCACTGGAGGTTAAGACTTCAAAACCCTTTGGGGAGACACAATTCAACCCATAACAGATGTCTACACACTCATCCCTGGAACCTGTGAATATCTTACCTTACATGGCAAAAGGGACTTTGCAGATGTGATTAAGGTTACTCAAAGGACTTTGAGATGGAGAGATTATCTTGGATTATCCCAGTGAGCCCAACATAATCACAAGTCCTTAAAAGTGGAAAAGCTTCTCCCACCATAAAGAGAGGCATATGTGAGGATGAAAGAGTGGACAGAGAGAGGCAACACCAGGGATGGTGTTAAGGGGCTACAAGCCAAGGAATGTGGTGGCCTCTAGAAGCTGAAAAGGGCAAGGAAATGGATTCTTTTCTAGAGGTTTCAGAAAAGAATATAGCCCTGCCAACACCTTGATTTTAGCCCACATCAGACTTCTGGCCTACAAAACTATAAGATACTAAAATTGTACTGTTTAAGCCACCAAGTTTGTGGTAATTTTTCAAGCAGTGATAGAAAATGAATACAGAAGAGATTAGGCCTAAGCAGATCTTAGGTCATGTTCCCTAGAAGCAGACCCTGAGACAGGAATTTTGTGCAAGTGATTTCTTGGGGGAAGCGGGGTAGGGTAGGGGGAAAAAGCCAAGCAAGGATGTGGTCTTTACTGGAAACTAGCTTCCACTCCATCCCATGGGAGGCTCTGAAGCATAAACAGCCCCACAACATTCATCAAATTTTTGCAAGGCTTTTATATCCTCATGTGAGTCTGTGACTGAGCAAGGACTATGGGGGTTAGACGGAGGTGTAAGTGAGTAAGGGAGGAGCACAGTTTGCAGGGACAAGAACAGCTGAGTTGTCAGCCAGCACTCACAGTAGCTGGGAAATGGGGATCCTACAGATAACCTAGGGCAGAGCCATCTAAATCTAACCTTATGGCCTTCAGCAGCCTCATGCACCTTCCACAAGGACAGTATTTGTTCGCAGTTTTAGAGTACATGTGCCCTGTCCTTCTCAAGGACCTGACTTTGCCATGGTCAGCCCAAGGCTGAAGAGAGGTGGTGTGCGGCTCAGGGGGCAGTGGGGGAGGAGATTGAGATTTTGCTGCAGAGGGAGTGAAGACAGAAAGACCAAAGTAATATTTGGCTTTTTTTTTTTTTTTTAACATCATGCACATGCAATTCCCAACAATGTCCTTGAAAAATGTTTTTGTTAGTCTAGATTCTAAATAATTGCTGTTGCTGCTGGTTTTTTTTTTTATCATAATAAGTGTACTCTTTAATCCCCATCACCTATTTTACCCATCCCCCACCAACTTCCCCTCTGATAACCATCAGTTAGTTCCCTTAGTTGAAAGTTTATTTCTTCGTTTGCCTCTCTCTCTCTCTTCCTTTACTTGTTTTGTTTCTTAAATTCCACATATGAGTGAAAGATTTTATTTATTTATTTGACAGAGAGAGACATAGTGAGAGAGGGAACACAAACAGGGGGAGAGGGAGAGGGAGAAGCTGGCTCTCCGCGGGGCAGGGAGCCCGATGTGGGGCCCGATCCCAGGACTCCGGGATCATGACCTGAGCCGAAGGCAGATGTTTAATGACTGAGCCACCCAGGTGCCCCAGTAATATTTTGCTTTTGATATTCACAACTGAAATATGCAGCAGGCAAGGGGCTTGCAAGCCAAGAGATTGTCTTCAGGAAGGATTTTCCAGAATCCTTGGTCTCTTCCTGTAGCCAATCAGCAAATGGAAGACTCCACTCCTAGGTTTTAACTGTAGTGAAAAAGGAGAGACCTCTGTCTACCATGAAGGCATAGCTGGAGTCGGGAAAAAGGAAATATGACAAAGGGGAATAAAAGAAGCCCACCGCTTTTCTGGCCTAAGAACTTGTGAGAAGTAGGAGAGCGTAAGGTGAGGAAGAACTCACAGGGTTGGGTCCTGAGCTCCCCTTTCTGGAATGTGCAGGAGCCACACTGGGAGACTAGAGGGTCTCAGATAAATCTGAAACAGTTACCTTAGAGTCAACTGCATGGCACAGTGGGACCAAGTACAGGAGTCCCTGATGTGCCCAACTGCCTTTGGGCCCTATAGGGTATAATACCTAGGTTAAGAGCCAGAGGTCCCACCACAAGGCCACTTTGGCAAAACAACATCACACTGCAGTGGGCTGTACAGAGGCCTCAACAGGTACCCAGGGGTCTGCAAGTCAGCAGGAGCCGAGGTGAGGCCTGGTCATCCTGGGAGGCCATAGGCCTTGGCCACACCAAGAGAATGGTCAAATCCCAAGTTGCACCAGCAAAAAAAAGACATCAGCCTAGTGTCCAGAAGAGGCTAAGGAACCTGCCTAAGTTCCTTTCCTGATGGAGTAGGGAATGTGCTCTCTCACCAAATGAGTGTCTGAACATCTCCTGATAGGCCCATTTGTATTATCACAGCTGACTACGCTGAAACCAGATTGGACATTTCATTTAATTTCATCCCACCAACAAGCAGGTGGGGCCTCAGTAGGCTCATTAAAGATCAAAAGAATAATTTTGTTGGCCCACCCATGTGCTGGCGAGTTTAATTCAGCCATGTGTACAATGAAGGGGCTTAGCCAAATGACCTTCTGTGTGCTTTCTAACTTTAGAATGTTGTGATTTTGGACCTGATACAGGAGGAAGCCACCAGAGCTTAGAACAATCTGAGACAGCCCCGGAGGAGAAGACGACTGCCCTGCTTCTCCACAACAGGGAGGCAGCTCCCAGGTAAAACAGCCCTCAGGCCCGGTCCCTGCCCCAGCTTGTGGGACTGACTTGGTGCGCCAGGCTAAAGGCCCTCCTCCAAGCTGCACCCTCGTGCCTAGGTCCTCTAGCTCTTCCTGCTCCTCTACCCCCACCCACCTCATCAGGGGACTTTTCAGGGGCTCATTAGTGCCTCTTTCACCAGAGAGAAGGCATGGGAGAGGAGGCTGGCCTCTTCTGGCAGTGCTCAGGAAAGGCTTGGTGGAGAGAAGGGAAAGAGTTCTGCTAGGTCACCATGAGGTGTGGAGATGCCTGGTGAGTTGTACTGGCCCACCTGAAGCAACACTGAAGTCAACATTCTCAGAACATGCTAGCTCTTTCCGCACGACTGTGGCTTCATTTGCTTTTGCTTTCACCTCAGCTGCTTTTCTTCATGGGCATGGATGCTCCCCCAAGCCCCACTCCAATGGAACCTCCTCAAGGAAGAAATTCCTGACGACTCCAGGAAGATATATGCTCCTTCCGCCGGGCAACACCGTGTCCTTGCGGCCAATACAGGATTAATCTGGTAACTTTGGAGTGCTGGTGCCTCACCTATTCAACTAAGCTTCCCAAACTCGGGTGCTGCCTCAGTCTCAACCCCATGTGCCCAGGGCGTGGCACACTGAAGACGCTGAACATTCCCGCAATCCTTTAGTCTCCTTTTTAGTCATGGTTCTAGCTTCATGCCCTCGATTTGTTCCTCTGGTAACTTCAGTTCTCCCACATGATTCACTCATTCAGCAAATATTTACTAACCCCTCCCTAGGCCCCGACACTGAGCTGAACCCTAGAGGTCGGACAAATGTAAGACATGGGCTCTGCCCTCAAGGAGCTCAGCCTACTGATGAAGACAGACACAGGAACAAATCACTGTTAAATAACGTGGCTCTGGCAACAAGAGAAGCACACGCAAGGCATTACAGGAGTGCTGAGGAGAGGCACTGTGGGGCTTGGGGCCGAGAGGCCAATGGGTCTGCAGATGGGGCTGCGTGGAGAGGAGTGTCAGCCTAGACACTGTCCCCGCAGACGACTGACACCCACGCGCACGGATTCCCACCCCCAGAGTGCCAGCTAAGCTTAACACAGACTGTGACATGTCAGATTTCAAATTCCAGTCCTTTTCCCACAGTGAAAAGAATGGGCATTAAGTTAAACTTTCCTCTGAAACTCCTTCTAACGGCTTGGCTCCACATGCCAAGCCACCGTTCTCCCCTGCACTCAGTTTATGTATGGCGACCACTGGCCTAGAGAGAGAGGAGACTTGGAAGCCCCACACCTACAACACAGTGTCTCCCCTACCCAGGCCATCCCTGGGAGTTGTGGGGTCCGGGCCAAACTCACTTTAAGCTCTTGAGATGAAGCTGATATTAAGGGCTGATCCAAAAGGGAAAAGAGGCCTCCAACTCGGCGCCGTCCATAATCCACCCAGACCCCGTCAGAGCCATTCCCCATGGTGGCATGTGGTGCCCAGTGGGCTTTCCTGCCCACCCGCCAGCACCCGCAGCTTGGTCGGTGGGCTGCCCGAGGCTGCTGGGGGGCCGCTGTGGTGTTGAGCGGGGACAATGAGCTGCGCAGGGACAGCGCCTCGGGGACATACCGGTAGGTACCAGGTGTAAATGAGCCCGGTAAAGAGCACCCCTGCGAAGTGGAGTCAGGCATCTCTGTGAGCTTTGCTGTCTGCCTCACCCCTGCTTTGCCTCCTTCCCTCCCCGGCCCACTTCCCACTCCCGTCCTGGTCTTTAATACAGCGCCGTCCCCAGAAGCCTCAGGCCAGAGTTTGCTTCCAGGGAACTCAGCCCCAGGACTGGAGGCGGGGGTGGGGGGGCGTTCTGTGCTCCCCACTGGCTTGATTTAGGTAAGGAGCAGGGTGGGGGTGAGCCTCAGGACCTTTGTTTACCACCTGGTGACGGGCACCTGGGCCACCCCAACTCCTTCTCCAGGCTACAAGCCACAGTGTCACGGGGCCTGTTTCACCTCAGCACCTGCCCCGTTTCTCCGCAATCTGGGGCAGGCATTGTGAGCTCACCAAACCTTCTGGACCAAGCCCTTCTCTGCTAAAATGCCAAGAGGTCTCCTACAAGCCACTGAGAGTAGCTTCCTATATAAACTTTGCTTGGGTTGGCCCTAGTGCTTCTGCCAAGTGTCATGGAAAAAGGCACATAGGTTTGAGTCCTGACCACTCATCCAGGGGGTTACAATAGGGGGAAGGGTGTGGGCGCACTTTCACCTGGGCAGGGGAGAGAACAAAAGAATTCTCACTCAACATTGACTGAGCTTTTCCTTGCTAGCTTGTTCTGAAAGAAATTCTGTTATAAGCGTCCTTGACCACAGAAGATCATGAAAATACCAAGGGAACATTTTTAGGCTTAATGTAACGCCTCTAAATCATGTATCTTGGCAGCACAGGTCCTGCTGACTCGGGATGTCAGAATTGGCAGGTGTGAAAAATCCCTACCGTCCATCACTATAAAACTCATCTTCTCCCTGGGGTCTGAAGCTAGCAGAGCCGAGGAAAAAGAAAACACATCGAGGAGGAGACGCTGCAGGAAAAACAGCCAGGGCCTTCAGACTCAGAGACAGTGACATTCATCATCATTAGCCAAATGAAGAGTTAAACCAAAGGTCAGCAACCTCTCCATTACCGGCTCCCTCATCAGAACGGCTGGCAGAAGGCGGGCCAGACAGTTTCTGAGAGGACCCCAGTTTGTGGCACACATGTCACTTGGGTGTGAGGTGGCCTTGTGAAGACCTTCAGCAAAGGCATGGCCAAATACACCCTTGGTGTTCCTGCCCTGGTCTATGTAGTCTGGACAGAAATTTGGTGGAAGGTACTTGTCACTCAGAGGACAGTGGACATAAAGGACCAGATGAGGTTCTGGAGAGGGCGTGGGTAGGGTCTAGAGGGAGAGGCTTCCAGAATGAAGAGGCTTCGGGGGCATCTCTAGCTGTGGCCAGGATTGCTGTATATTCACTAAAATCCACTGTCTGTCTTCACTGGCACACAGCTAGATACATTTCTCAGCCTTCCTTGTGTTAGGTATTGACATGTGACTGAGTTCTGGGTAATGGAACACAGACAGCAATGTGGTATACCTGTCCTCACTTTGGGCCATAGAACCTCCTAGAGGATACCCCCCACTCCCTTCCCACCCCGGCCTTCCAGGGACAGAGGATGGAGTGGGCGACACTGAAGCCCTAGAGGAGAGCAGAGGTGCAGGGGGGCAGGGATCCGGGAAAGCCCAGCCCCACACGGTCAACCTGACTTCGTGTGGGCAAGAAGTAAATGTGTGCTGTATTAAGCCCCCGAGGTTTCGGGGTTTACCTGTGAGAGCAGCTAACATTACCGAAATTAATTCGGCAGGGAAGCAGAACCATGACAAAAACCACCTTCAGTGTTTCACAGCTGAGTCAAGAATGGGCGTTGCTGACAAGAATCCTAATGAGAAACAAACATAAAAAGTACGAGTTCCCTGGGTCACAAGTTTCCTTCCTCAGGTTGAGAAGTAGTGTACAAAGAGCAAGTGCTATGCAGACTGACGGGCCCAGAAGTGAATTCTCGCCTTCTTCCTGGCTGATTGTGGGACCTCACAATGGTGCTTCTCCTCTAAGGCTCCATTGCCTCACCTTTAAAACAGAGACGGTCTCATTCCTGGGGTTGTCATAAGGCTCAAGTTCAATGAGATTATGCATCTAGTGTCCACACAATGCCTCATGCAGAGTTGACCCACGTTAAATATGAGCTTTCCATTTTCTTCCTTGTCTTCCTCCAGAAACTTCTGCACACTCACCATTTTTCCCCCAACATCACTGGGTAGTGTCTGACCTCAGGGAAATGGTAGACACCTAGACGTCTCACGATTTATCAGGTGCAGCAGAAAGACAGGGGCTGCTACTGGCCTTCTCTGTCACGCTGGGCCAACTTGACCAAGGCTTTCATTGCCCTGATTGATCATGTTCATTTTGAGCTGCATTTGGCTCGGAAAAAAATTCATCTCCAGCCCTCACGGTGAGTGGGCCCCAAAGATACCTGAGCAAATCTGCTACCCAGCTCCGGTGGTGGGCCCCCAGGCATCTGGCCCCCCAGCCGTCGTCTCGCAACTGTGACTGACAGGCAGCAGGGAGCGGAAGCTCTGATGTGAGGATCTGTGTTGGCTTCTAGAAAAACAGCAACAGCAGCAGCAGGCTCCTCCAGAAAGCAGCCCTGCCAGCACGGCTGATGCGAACACCCCACCGCCCAGGGACCCACACCGGAGGGTAAAACAGCAGGTGATTGATGGCTTCCCAAACTAACTTAGCAGACTGACTTGACTCTAGAGTTGAAGACAGAGGTTTGATTCCAGCCGGACCCTAGCGGGCCATTTCCTGACAGCTTGGAGCAGAGAGCAAGAACTGAACGTTGCTTCCTCAGCTGTATACAGAAATAGTCCCTTGCAAGTGTGGGCCGCTCTAGCAGTGGGGCTCAGACCTGGCAGCTGAAAGACTCCCAGTGCCCAGGCCATGACCCAGACCCATGCTGTCGGAACTTCCGGGGCTGGGACCCAGGCATTTCAAGCTTCCCCAGGTGATTCCACCATGCAGCTCAGGGCGAGAAGAATCCCTGGGCTACCCCTTCCAAGTACTCACCCTTGCATTAGCTCCCTCCCTTGATATAGGACCGTTGGCCCCATTTGACAGAGAAGACAATAAACTCAGACAGCAAAAATAATTTACTTAAAGTCTTATGCTTGATACGTGAACAAGCTAGGATGCGGCCCCAGCCTTTTGGTATTTAATTTAGTAATCTTTCTCCTTAAGCCTTCCGGCCTCATCTTCCTCTTCTATAAAATGAGCACCCCATTAACCTACCTCACAGGGCTGTTGTAAGGATGAAACAACTCCATCTTACTGTTTAATTCATTTGGCTTAATATCTACATATGGCCTTCCAGTTTGCCCAGCACTCTTCAAGCACTTTACCAATATTAACTCAGCTTAGTTCACTAAAATAGCCTCCTGTACCCTCCTACACCACTGGGGGTAATTACTCTGGGGAGTGATTTAGGAACACGAGCAATTGCCTTTAAAATGTGTGAACTTTTTGACCCAGCAAAATCTTAAAAGTCATGAAAGGAAATAATTAAGGGTGTATAAAAAAACTGAACCGCAAGGGTGATCGCTGCAGTTTTTATAATGACAAAAAAAATGGAAACACTAATTTTCAAATATAAGGGATTCATTAAATAAATTATAGCACAGCAAAAAGCTGAAGTAGCATGGCTCAGTTTTAAATGGTGTGTGGCACACCCTTCCATGTTATCCGCCTCTGATTCTGGGGGAGCTATTTCACAACTCTGTAAGCTTTATCACTGATGCAATGTAGTCTCTCTTGCTTAGAGACAGGCAAATCCTATCCTGTCCTGTCCTGTGGAAGTTCAAGGGACTGCCCTCCCCGCACTGTGGAAAAGTAGTTTTGCCTCTGTTTGCACCTTCATTTCAATATTCTTTAGCTATAAATATGTCTTTTCCTTGGATTTTCTTTTTTTTTTTAAGATGTATTTATTTATTTATTTTAGAGGGGGTAGGGGCAGAAGGAGAGGGAGAGAGAGAATCCCAAGCAGGCTCCATGCCCAGCTCGAGCCCAACATGGGGCTTGATCTCACGACCCTGAGATCATGACCTGAGCCGAAATCAAGAGTTGGACGCTTAACCAACTGAGCCACCCAGGCGCCACTTTGGATTTTCTTTCGAACCATCTGCCTGGTTCCCTCATATTTTTAATGAGTTAAATAAAACCTTTAACAAGTGTAAAATGAAATAAATAGATGATATGTGGCAAACAGATCCCAGGGCGGTTAGGTTCACACCGGGCATAACACCCTCCCCTTGAGTGTGGGTGGGATCTGCAACTTGCTTCTAACAAATGGACTATGGCAAAGGTGATGAGATGTCATTCCAAACCATTCCTACATTATAATGTAGATATAAACAGATATAGGCAGACAGATACAGACATAGATACAATACTTATCTTGCTAGCACACACTAGAGAGACTCTCTGGCCGCCTTTGAATAACAACCGCCATATTGTGAACTGCCTATGGAGAGAGCCACATGGCAGGGATTGCTGGTGGCCTCTAGGACCTCAGGGCAGCCTCTAGCCAACAACCAGGAAGAAGCTGAGCTCTCAGACATGTAGCCTTAGGAGAATGAATTCTCCCAACAACCTAAATGAGCTCAAATGTGGACTCTTCCCTAGTCGAGCCTCCAGATGAGAAAGAATCTTGGCCTACATCGTGCTTGTAGCCTCATGACCTTGAGCAGAGGCTCAAACTAAGCCAGGTCTGGACTCTTGACTGATGGAAAATGCAAGATAATAAATGGTGCTGTTTTAAGATCCTGGATATGAAGTAATTTGTTACACTGAAATAGAAACTAATAGGGGTGTCATGGAAGAATATTCTTTTACATGAAAGATATCTACAAAATACTATTCAATTACAAGCTCAGATTATAAAGCAGTATGATCCAACTCTCTCTCTCTCTCTCCCTCTCTCTCTCTCTCTCACACACACACACACAACACACACAGAATCTAGAAAGCTAATAATATAGTAGAACTTGGGATGGCTTGTATTTCTTCTTTTTGATTCTCTGTACCTTCTAAAATTAGTTGCATTTTTTATTTTATATTAGAAAACATTGAAAATAAAAATACTGAATAAAATATTCAAGTGTTAACAGTGGTTCTGTCAGGGTGGTGAAATCATGGTTGAATTTTATATTTCAGAATTCAAAAAGTTATTTTAATTTTTCCACTTTGAAGAGCTGACACTGACCGGTATAATTAAACAGAATAAATAAACAATGCCCAATTATTTTTTCAATGACTGAAGAAAAACCCCACCATCATTGCTCTCAGATGTAATCAGGAGGGAAAAATCCATCCATGTGGGGTCTGTCGGCCACACATAGAGATACAGGACAACACAGAGTTAACAGCATGAACTCTAGTGCCATATGACCTGGATTCTAAGTTTGGCTACCCAGTGGTATTTTCTGGCCAAATTATTTAGTCTCATCTATAAAATGGGAGAATAATAATATCTACCTTGTAGGGTAAGGATATCATGGGGATTCAATAAGACAGTGTATATAATTTATTTTTAAATGACCCTGGTATATAAAAGGTGCTCAATAAATTTTGATTAGTGTTACCATCATCATCATCATTATGGTTATTATCAACCAAACTTCCTGTTGCAGAGTGGCTGATATTTCAGTCCTGATGTTATTCTTAGGTTCATTAAAACAAGTACAAAGAGAAACATAAGAATTATAATTATGGCATATTAATTCAGATATTTCAAAGAATATCACATACCTTGAAAGACCTAAAATGGATGCTATGGGATGCCGAAGACACATTTTGCCCACCTCAATGCTAGAAAGAGGTTCTTTGGTATAATTAGCACTATGCTTCTGCTGGGGTGACATGGGGTAGTTGGAACTAGCCCTTTAAGAATTTGAGTCAAGCTGGTTTGAGGTTTATCGCAGGCTCTAATAAACTGGTTCATTATGGTATGAGGTGAGCCAGGTCTGGGTCAAAACTCTCTCAACATTCCAGGGGCCTCTGGGCACTGGGTGGGAGGTGGGAGCACTCCAAGGCCACCATGAAGCACAGCTGAAGAGTTACAGCTGCCCTTGGGATAGTGTCCAAATCTGGGCTTGGTTGGGGCAGATCAAGCCAAGGAGACTTGACAAACAGGCTGGAGCAGGAGAGGGGCCAACATCAGGGGACCTGTAGGCTGGGTGTCTGGTGATGTGGCCACAGGCAATAGGCAAATGGCCAGACAGGCAGGCAGATGGAATCAGGGATGTTCTACAGACTTTTCATTGCTTGGGACAGATCTGGCCTTGGGAGTCTGGCCGAGAGTGGTTGGCAGAGACTAGGCCAAGCCACCGATGGCACAAGGGAGCCAAGCTACTGGTCGCAGTGCCACAGCTCTAAGATGCTAAGGATGGCTTGCTGTCCCAAGGAGCAACTCTTAGGGATGAGCCTCTCTTCGAAGCGTGTGGCTCCAAACACTTCCAGAGACAGACATGGAATTGCTCCCATGATGAACAGGGTAAAAAATGAAATCCATCTAAATCTCCATCAAGAAAACTCCAAAAGGAAATTCATGCTTCCTCAGGAGGACCTCTCTCCACACTCACAAAGACCAAGCACCACAATAATCGTACCCATTTTGTTTGGATTAGGAGCTCAGCAGTGCATGGTGAGGAAGGACCGATATAGCCCCAGACTCAGAGAAGGCACATACCTCTCTGGTGGGTCAGGCTTTACTATGATCAGGATTATAATTACGATTATGAGCCTTTAAAAGAAACTTCAAATGTGTTTAAATAACTGGCCTTTTAAGATTCCAATCCTAAAATGTCAAGACCAGTTTCCTAATTCACAACTAAAAAGGTGGAGAGCAATTTAGACATAAATATTTTCCTGTGCATGTGGAACTGTCCACTATTTAACTAGTTTCCAACCCTGGAAGGAAAAGATGTCTAACTTGAAAGGATTGTCTACTTTGGTGCTTTCCTTTTTGCTCTCACGGCCAAACAATATCCAGGTCATTGTCTCCTTAGACACAGGACACTGCAGAAGCCTTTTTATGCTGCAACTGTCTGCTAAAGCCAGCATACCCAAATCACTGCTTTGAGGGGTACAATACCCCACTCAAAAGCCTATGATGGTGCCTACATTTAGTCAGGGTGAGTAATGTCAGATCCTGTAACAAACAACCTAAAAATCTCAATGACTTAACATGATAAATGTTTCTTTCTTGTTCATGCAAAGTCCACTCTGCTGAATGGTTCTTCTGTAAGGGGAGACTCAGGAATCTAGTTTCTATCAATCTGGAGGTTCTATCATCCTCTGTGTTCAAGGCTGAGCTCGTATCATCCAGCTACCACGTGGGGCAGAGGGAGAACACGGAGGATCCTATACTTACTACCTAGCCATCTCAGCCTGGAGGTTACGCACACTCCTATCACTCACATCCCATTGGAGAGAACAAGTCATGTGCAAGGAGAACTGGGAAAACATAGTCTCTGGCTGGGCAGCCAGTTCCCAGCAATAGCTCTACACTACAGAATGGGAAACCCAATATTTGGTGGTCAGCCAACCATCTATTCCAACAGAATCTCCTCACCCACTGAATTACTTCCAAACGTTTTAGGATGGTATTCAAAACCTACTCCAACTTAGCCCCAATTCAAGTCATGGAGGCCATCTTCTAACCAACCAAGATGACCCAGTCTCCCACCACCACCAGACATATCAGTTAGCTTTGGCTGCATAGCAAACCATTCTAAAATTTAGTGGCTTGAAATAATAACCATCTATTTAGATCACAATTCTTCAGATTGGCAATTTGGGTCAAGCTCAACTGAGAGATTCTTCCGGCCCAGGTCCAGTCAGCTGCCATACTGGCTAGGGGCTTTGGATCTAGAGAGTACCTCGGCTGGGACAGCTTGCCTTGGCTTCATGTTGTCTCTCATCCTCCACTAGGCTACTCCTGGCTTGTAAACCTAGCAGCGGCAGGCTTATGAGAATGAGAGTAGAATTGTGCAGAGCCCCTTGAGGTCCAAGCTCAGACCTCACTCACTTCTGCAGCATTTTAATAAACAAAGCTAGTCACAAGGCCAGTTCAGATTCAAGGGGTGGAGAAGAGAGTCTTGATAGGAGGATGCGTGAAAGTACTACACCAGACATGTACTATGCTCTCCATGCCTTCCTCACAGGGTGTAATCTACCCAAAACCTCTCCCTCCTCCTTGTCTTTCTCTGTGGACAACTCCAGTTCAAATGCCTCCTATTCCACAATGACTTCTGCCTTAGTTTAGATTCTCCCAAAAACGGAGCCCAAAACAAGGACTTCGATGGAGATATTGAGTGAAAAAGTAAAAAGAGTAAAGCAGAGATGGAAGAAAAGCCAAAATGGGGGTGCTTTACTGAGATCAGTGCTGGGGGGTAGGCAATGAGAGGTTGATTCCACGGGGATCCCTAAGAAGCTATGGGATACCTCTCAGGAGTGTCCATTATTCAAAGAAGTGGGGCCCAGAGCCTTTCTCCACCAGCTCCTATTTTTTATTGGTTGAGGGTTACCCCGAAGGACAGTATCTTCCCCACACTTTTGGGCTGCTCTCGCATGTGAACCAAGCCGGCTCCCACAGCATCAGAGGACAGCCTTGAGGCAGAAAGACCCATGTGCAGGTCTGAAGTGGGATGCTGTCTGCATGATCCTGAGCTCCCCTGGGAACTATCCTCTACAGCTGTGTCTGAAATCAGAGACCAGGGAATGTTTTTTAAGGTACCAAAAATGTTAGATATAATTTCCCTGATGTCTGGTTGGAGAGGAATTCTCCCTCCTCGGGGATCCTGTGCTCTGAAGTTTCCATTATTCCTATGGCACCTATTACATACTGTTTTTAATTGTAGACATTCATATATGTGTATAATCTCCCTTCTGGACTAAAAGCTACTAGAGGACAGTGGCTACATCAGATAGAACTTTTTAGACCCCTAAGTTGGCCCCTAGCGCCAAGCCCTATCAGTTGTGTTGGCTGAGTAAGGACATCAGTGCACATACTGACATGGTAATCCTTCACTCCAACACTCCAACAATTAACTGCAGGTATCCATAATGTGCAGCACTAGAGGAGTTGTAGAAAACAAACAGAAACAAACAGAAGACTCACACTCCCCAATCTCAGGAATTTTTAAATCTTGTTGGGTATATAAACCACACACACACACACCTTAAAGTCTAACAGAGAACATACTGAAGGTTAGCAGAGAGGAGGTAGGGCATGGGTGAGACAGGTGATGGGGATGAAGGAGCACACCTGTAGTGATGAGCACCGGGTGGTGTACGGAAGTGACGCATCACTATAGTGCACACCTGAAACCACAGTACACTGTATGTTAACTGGAATTTAAATAAAAACTGTTTTAAAAAGTAAACATGTCTAAGGCAATGCCATGGAGTAATCTGGGGGGACAATGGTTGGGCCAGGAAGATCAAAGGTGGTGGATTAGTCTGGCTGCCATAGTGGAGACCTAGCTGAAGAAGGATATAATGCAGTAAGAATGAGGTGCTATTCTTCACCAAATGGGTTAATATTTTTACGATGTCTTTCTGATCATAAATATAATCCATGTGCATTATAGAAGAGTTGGAAGAGGCCAAGAAGAACAAAGACTAGAGTTCATAATCCTACCACCCAAACGTAACCACTGAAAACACTTTGGCATAGTTCCTTTTTTCCTCCTTCATACACATTTATGTTATGTGGTTCAAGTTATACTGGATATTGATTCCTAGTTTATTTAGCATGAGAGCTAGAAGAGACATAGAAAATTGAGCCCAACTTCCTCATTATATAAATGAGAAATGGAAAGCCCAGAGAAATCCAGGGACATATGAAGCCCCCAGAGTTAAGACCAGAATAGAGGTCTTCCAATTCCAATCCAGTGCTCTTTCTATGATAAGATGCTGCCTCTATTTACGTCTTCTTCCTTCCCACATAATTACGAATACAGACAAGAAACTTATGTTTGTGGCTTGAGATTTCCCAAGTCAGTATGTGCATTTAAAATTGTTTGCCTACATATGCACACACTGTTGTGGAAACAGGTAATGGTGACCAACAGAGCCACTCCAATGAGAAAGCACTGGAGCATGCAGCAGGGACTCTGTAAGTGGGACTGGGGTGTTTGTGTGGCTGGGGCGTACAGAGAGAGGCAGAGCAGAACTCTCAGCTCCATTTTTTCCACATGTCCTCAAGTATAAGCTCAAAATGTTCTGTTGCCCATGCTGGAATATAAAATAAACTTCTCAGCCAGGAAGGTGGTTCTGCCAGGTCTCCTCTGTGTCTAGGTGGATTCATTTTTCTATAAACGTTATGGTCCTCTGCAAAGAATGACTACAAGGGCTGTAGATGTTGTGGGCTCCTGTGAGCAGATGTTCATGACTGTAAAATCTCAGGGAAATTATACCTCAGCCTTTTAAGTCAATGAGCTAAAACCCAACATAACGTTCTGGACTATTTATTATTTCCCCCCCTTAGAGCAGGCCGTGGATTAGTAGCAACAAAACAAATACATTTCCTGGGCAGTAGCCCATGGTCACTGGGGTCACAGATAAGCCCAAACCTCTCTGTGTCTTAGCCACAATGATTATCTTTCTTCTGGGCTTAACTGACAACACAAACCCTCTGGTTTCAGAGGAGAAATATATTCAGGGATTCTGTGGGTGGCAAAGAAAGCAACACCTCCCCCACACCACCAACACCCCCCACCTCCAGAAGCGACTTCCAACCCCTCCACTGCCACTGTCACCCATGCCAGGGGTGAGAGAATCAGAGCGTCAAAAGAGAGCTTTGGAATGATTTAACCTTCCTCCTGTTCTGGAACCCCCAGTGCAGTCTTACAAAAAATTATGCATAATAATCAGGAAGGCTTAAAGGAATTTTTATAAATAGAGCATTAGAAGAAGTCACAGCTTGCTTGCTTGCTTGCTTTCTGTCTTTCTTTTAGTAAATGCAAGAACATCTCTTTTGTTCACCTATACCTCAGTATCTAAGCGCCCTTTTGTGGGGAGAGATCAGGTTCATTCTGCGAAGCTATGCATCATTTCTGTTCAAAAATAAGGACAGGGCATAACATTCCCACCACCATGAACAAATGAGCACACAGGCTGTTTTCTTTCTTCCTCTCCACCAACCTCTCCTCCCTTCCTACCAACCCTTCCACCCAAGCGTGGAAGTCAATGAGTGATGAATAGCAATCTCCCAAGCATGATTCAACATTAGGGCAGAGCATTGCAAGAAGCAGACTCCAAGCAACTTTCAAAAGCAGAATCTGTTCAAAAACACACCCTGCTCCTCCCTCAGACAACGAAACGGGGTACAGACTGGTCCACAACTGGAATCCCTGCAGATGGGAATCTGGAGAGAATGACAGAATTGTGGCAGGGAAAGCACATGAAAATATTGCACTTACTTTAAACACCCAAGGGGAGAACAAGATTCCTAGGTGCTGAGAACAATTTGTAATCAGCAAACAAATAGGCACTTCATGGCTGAGCCCATCCCAAGCAATACAGCTAGGGTCCAATCTGCTTTGGTTGGTGGCAGTAGGCAGAAGTCCAGGTTGCCTTAGTTTATCCAAACTGGTTTGTCCATTTCTTGCTTTAATGTGCAGAGTTTGTTTTTGAAAATCATTGCTAAGAGCTTCTCTCACAGTCTGACCGACTCACCAAATCTGTATCTGGTGGAGTAAACCAGGGCTGTTTAGTAAGTTTGGTGATCAGAAGTTGTAGAAGTCGAGAGGGCGGAGCAAGATGGCGGAGGAGTAGGAGGCCTGGATTTCGTCTGGTCCCAGGAATTCAGCTGGATAGGGATCAGACCATTCTGAACACCTACGAACTCAACAGGAAATCAAAGAAAAAAATAGCAACAACTCTGAACGGAAAAGCGACCACTTTCTGGAAGGTAGGATGTGCGGAGAAGTGAATCCGAGGCGATATTCGGGAGGATAGACGGCGGGGGAGGGGGCCTCCGTCGGCCACTTCTGGCAAGTGATAGAGCTGCAGAGCACAAAATCGGAACTTTTAGAAGCCGGCTCCGCTGAGGGACGTCGCTCCAGTGGCTAAGCAGGGGGTGGAACCCTCGTGGGACAGTGTGGTCTCAGGACCCTCAGGGTCACAGAAAGACTGGGGGTGCCTGAGTGCGGCAGAGCTCCTAGGTGTCAGAGCGGGGAAGCCGGCTGCAGAGACAGAGCCGAGGCGCGGGCTTTCAGCTCGGGGTTGCCATAAACTGTGATCCGCGGCCCAGTCGGGCCACTGCTCCTCCAGCGGGGACCCAACAAGCGGCAGATCCAGGGAGACTCCCCTTCCTCCCCCGAGAGGAGCGGCGCGGGAGCTCACTACAGGGATCTGCTGGGTTTGGAGACTCCACACCAAGTCGGGTGCCAGA
>NW_027397078.1:30599878-30658656 GCF_003265705.2 Callorhinus ursinus
CAGGGAACAAAAGCTCCCGAGAGCAAAACCGAGCAGATTGCTTAGCCCGGACCGACAAGGGCGGGGCAATTCCGCCTCCGGCAAAGACATTTGGAAACCACGGCAACAGGCCCCTCCCCCAGAAGATCAGCAAAAACAGCCAGCCAAGACCAAGTTTACCGATCAATGAGAACAGCAGAACTCCAGCGCTAGGGGAATACTGCACATAGAATTCATAGCATTTTTCCCATGATTCTTTAGTCTTTCAAAGTTAATTTTTTTTTAATTTTCCTTTTTTCTTTTTTTTTTGAATTTTTCTTTTTTCCTTTTTCAACCAACATCTTATCAATTCCTTTTTAAAAATTTTTTAAAAAATTTTTCATTTTTACATATTCTAGCTCTTCATTGTATTTAACTGTATTTTTTGTATATATATACGTTTTTCTTTCTTTAAAATTTTGGGATACAGTTTCTTCTAACAGACCAAAATATGCCCTAAATCTAGTGTATGATGTTGTCCTAGTCTCCCGCCTGATTGCTTTCTTTTTTTTAAATTTTTTTCATTTTTTCAACCAACTTCTTATCAATTCCTTTTTTAAAATTTTTTTAATTTGCATCTTTACAGTCATATTCCATCCCTTCATCGTATTTACCCTTATTTTTGTATATATATAAGTTTTTCTTTCTTTAAAATTTTGGGAGGCAATTTCTTCTAACAGACAAAAATACACCAAAAATCTAGTGTGTGGCTCTGTTAGTTTCACCAGCCTGATAATATTCCTTTTTTTCCCCCCTTTCTTTTCCCCCTGGTTTCAGGTCTCTTCTGCTTTGTTTAGTGTATTTTTTCTGGGGTCGTTGTTACACTTTAACATTTTTTAGCATTTTCTTCTCTCATTCATTTATTCTCCACTGGACAAAATGACAAAATGGAAGAACTCACCTCAAAAAAAAAAAAAAAGCAAGAGGCAGTACCGACCGCCAGGAACCTAATCAATACAGACATTAGTAAAATGTTGGAACTAGAGTTCAGAATGACAATTATAAAGATACTAGCTGGGCTTGAAAAAAGCATAGAAGATACTAGAGAATCCCTTTCTGGAGAAATAAAAGAACTAAAATCTAACCAAGTGGAAATCAAAAAGGCTATTAATGAGGTACAATAAAAAATGGAGGCTCTAGGGCGCCTGGGTGGCTCAGTTGGTTAAGTGACTGCCTTCGGCTCAAGTCATGATCCTGGAGTCCCGGGATCGAGTCCCACATCGGGCTCCCTGCTCGGCAGGGAGTCTGCTTCTCCCTCTGACCCTCTTCCCTCTCGTGCTCTCTATCTCTCATTCTCTCTCTCTCAAATAAAAAAATAAATAAAATCTTTAAAAAAAATGGAGGCTCTAACTGCTAGGATAAATGAGGCAGAAGAGAGAATTAGTGATATAGAAGACCAAATGATGGAGAATAAAGAAGCTGAGAAAAAGAGAGATAAACAATTACTGGATCACGAGGGGAGAATTCAAGAGATAAGTGATACCATAAAGTGAAACAACATTAGAATAATTGGGATCCCAGAAGAAGAAGAAGAAAGAGAGAGAGGGGCAGAAGATATATTGGAGCAAATTATAGCAGAGAACTTCCCTAATCTGGGGAAGGAAACAGGCATCAAAATCCAGGAGGCACAGAGAATCCCACTCAAAATCAATAGAAATAGGTCAACACCCCGACATAGTAAGACTCACAAGTCTCAGAGACAAAAAGAAAATTCTGAAAGCAGCTCAGGACAAGAGGTCTGTAACCTACAATGGTAGAAACATTAGATTCACAACAGACCTATCCACAGAGACCTGGCAGGCCAGAAAGGACTGGCATGATACATTCAGGGCACTAAAGGAGAAAAATATGCAGCCAACTATACTATATCCAGCTAGGCTGTCATTGAAAATAGGAGAGATAAAAAGCTTCCAGGACAAACAAAAACTAAAAGAACTTGCAAACACCAAACCAGCCCTATAAGAAATACTGAAAGGTGTCCTCTAAGCAAAGAAAGAGCCTAAAAGTAACACAGACCAGAAAGGAACAGAGACAATATACAGTAACAGTCACCTTACAAGCAATACAATGGCACTAAATTCATATCTTTCAGTATTTACTCTGAATGTAAATGGGCTAATTAAAAGACACAGGGTATCAGATTGGATAAAAAAACAAGACCCATCAATATGCTGTCTGTGAGAGACTCATTTTAGACCCAAACACACCTCCAGGTTTAAAGTGAGGGGGTGGAAAACAATTTACCATGCTAATGGACATCAAAAGAAAGCTGGGGTGGCAATCCTTATATCACACAAATTAGATTTTAAACCAAAGACTATAATAAGAGATGAGGAAGGACACTACATCCTACTTAAAGGATCTATCCAACGAGAAGATCTAACAATTATAAATATCTATGCCCCTAACATGGGAGAAGCCAATTATATAAGCCAATTAATAACAAAATCAAAGAAACACATTGACAATAATACAATAATAGTAGGGGACTTTAACACCACCCTCACCGAAATGGACAGATCATCTAAGCAAAAGATCAACAGGGAAATAAAGGCTTTAAAGGACACACTGGACCAGATGGACTCCACAGATATATTTAGAACATTCCATCCCAGAGCAACAGAATACACATTCTTCTCTAGTGCACATGGAACATTCTCCAGAATAGATCACATCCTAGGTCACAAATCAGGTCTCAACTGGTACCAAAAGATGGGATCATTCCTTGCATATTTTCGGACCACAATGCTTTGAAACTAGAACTCAATCACAAGAGGAAAGTCAGAAAGAACTCAAATGCATGGAAGCTAAAGAGCATCCTACTAAAGAATGAATGGGTCAGCCAGGAAATTAAAGAAGAATTTTAAAAATTCATGGAAACAAATGAAAATGAAAACACAACTGTTCAAAATCTTTGGGATGCAGGAAAGGCGGTCCTAAGAGGAAAGTATGTAGCAATACAAGCCTTTCTCAAGAAACAAGAGAAGTCTCAAATACACAGTCTAACCCTACACCTAAAGGAGCTAGAGACAGAACAGCAAATAAAGCCTAAACCCAGCAGAGAAGAGAAATAATAAAGATCAGAGCAGAAATCAATGAAATAGGAATCAAAAGAACAGTAGAATACATCAACAAAACTAGGAGCTGGTTCTTTGAAAGAATAAATAAAATTGATAAACCCCTGACCAGACTTATCAAAAAGAAAAGAGAAAGGACCCAAATAAATAAAATCATGAATGAAAGAGGAGAGATCATAACCAACACCAAAGAAATACAAACAATTATAAGAACGTATTATGAGCAACTATATGCCAGCAAATTAGATAATCTGGAAGAAATGGATGCATTCCTAGAGATGTATCAACTACCAAATCTGAACCAGGAAGAAACAGAAAACCTGAACAGACCCATAACCACGAAGGAAATTGAAGCAGTAATCAAAAAATCTCCAACAAACAAGAGCCCAGGGCCAGATGGCTTCCCAGGGGAATTCTACCAAACATTTAAAGAAAAATAATACCTATTCTTCTGAAGCTGTTTCAAAGAATACAAATGGAAGGAAAACTTCCAAACTCATTTTACGAGGCCAGCATTACCTTGATCCCAAAACCAGACAAAGAACCCATCAAAAGGTGAACTACAGACCAATATCCTGGATGAACATGGATGCAAAAATTCCCATCAAAATACTAGCCAATAGGATCCAACATTACATTAACAGGATTATTCACCACGACCAAGTGGGATTTATCCCTGGGCTGCAAGATTGGTTCAACATCTGCAAATCAATCAATGATACAATCAATTAATAAAAAAAAGAACAAGAACCATATGATCCTCTCAATAGATGCAGAGAAAGCATTTGACAAAATGCAGCATCCTTTCTTGATTAAAACTCCTCAGAGTGTAGAAATAGAGGGTACATACCTCAATATCATAAAAGCCATGTATGAAAAACCCACAGTGAATATCATACTCAATGGGAAAAACTGAGAGCTTTTCCCCCTAAGGTCAGGAACACAGCAGGGATGTCCACTATCACCACTGCTATTCAACAAAGTGCTAGAAGTCCTAGCCTCAGCAATCAGACAACAAAAAGAAATAAAAGCCTTCTGAATCAGCAAAGAAGGAGTGAAACTCTCACTTTTTGCAGATGATATGATACTTTATGTGGAAAACCCAAAAGACTCCATCCCAAAACTGCTAGAACTCATACAGGAATTCAGTAAAGTGGCAGGATATAAAATCAATGCAAAGAAATTAGTTGCATTTCTATACACCAACAAGACAGAAGAAAGAGAAATTAAGGAGTTGATCCCAGTTACAATTGCACCCAAAACCATAAGATACCTAGGAATAAATCTAAAAGAGGCAAAGAATCTGTACTCAGAAAACTATAGAGTACTCATGAAAGAAATTGAGGAAGACACAAAGAAATGGAAAAACGTCCCATGCTCATGGATTGGAAAAACAAATATTGTGAAAATGTCAATGCTACCTAGAGCAATCTACACATTTAATGCAATCCCTATCAAAATACCATCCACTTTTTTCAAAGAAATGGAACAAATAATCCTTTTTTTACTTTAAATTTTTTGTTATGTTAATCACCATACATTACATCATTAGTTTTGATGTAGTGTTCCATGATTCATTGTTTGTGCATAACACCCAGTGCTCCACACAGAATGTGCCCTCTTTAATACCCATCACCAGGCCAACCCATCCCCCCACCCCCCTCCCCTCTAGAACCCTCAGTTTGTTTTTCAGAGTCCATCGTCTCTCATGGTTCGTCTCCCCCTCCGATTTACTCCCCTTCATTCTTCCCCTCCTGCTATCTTCTTTTTTTTTCTTAACATATATTGCATTATTTGTTTCAGAGGTACAGATCTGTGATTCACCAGTCTTGCACAATTCACAGCACTCACCATAGCACATACCCTCCCCAATGTCTATCACCCAGCCACCCTGTCCCTCCCACCCCCCCACTACTCCAGCAACCCTCAGTTTGTTTCCTGAGATTAAGAATTCCTCATATCAGTGAGGTCATATGATACATGTCTTTCTCTGATTGACTTATTTCGCTCAGCATAACACCCTCCAGTTCCATCCACGTTGTTGCAAATGGCAAGATCGCATGGAACAAATAATCCTAAAATTTGTATGGAACCAGAAAAGACACCGAATAGCCGGAGGAATGTTGAAAAAAAAAAAAAAAAGCAAAGCCGGTAGCATCACAATTCTGAACTTCAAGCTCTATTACAAAGCTGTAATCATCAAGACAGTATGGTACTGGCACAAAAACAGACAGATAGCTCAATGGAACAGAATAGAGAGCCCAGAAATGGACCCTCAACTCTATGGTCAACTAATCTTCAACAAAGCAGGAAAGAACATCCAATGAAAAAAAGACAGTCTCTTCAGCAAATGGTGTTGGGAAAATTGGACAGCCACATGCAGAAGAATGAAACTAGACCATTTCCTTACACCGCACACAAAAATAGACTCCAAATGGATGAAAGACCTAAATGTGAGATAGGAATCCATCAAAATCCTTGAGGAGAACACAGTCAGCAACTTCTTCGACCTCAGCCGCAGCAACTTCTTCCTAGAAACATCGCCGAAGGCAAGGGAAGCAAGGGCAAAAATGAACTATTGGGACTTCATCAAGATAAAAAGCTTTTGCACAGCAAAGGAAACAGTCAACAAAACCAAAGACAACGGACAGAATTGGAGAAGATAATTGCAAATGACATATCAGATAAAGGGCTAGTATGCAAAAATCTATAAAGAACTTATCAAACTCATGCTTGCTTCGGCAGCACATATACTAAAGAACTTATCAAACTCAACACCCAAAGAACAAATAATCCAATCAAGAAATGGGCAAAAGACATGAACAGACATTTCTGCAAAGAAGACATCCAAATAGCCAATAGACATATGAAAAAGTGCTCAATATCACTCGGCATCAGGGAAATCCAAATGAAAACCTCAGTGAGATACCACCTCACACCAGTCAGAATGGCTAAAATTAACAAGTCAGGAAACGACAGATGTTGGCGGGGATGTGGAGAAAGGGGAACCCTCCTACGCTGTTGGTGGGAATGCAAGCTGGTGCAGCCACTCTGGAAAACAGTATGGAGGTTCCTCAAAAAGTTGAAAATAGAGCTACCCTATGACCCAGCAATTGCACTCCTGGGTATTTACCCCAAAGATACAAATGTAGTGATCTGAAGGGGTACATGCACCCCAATGTTTATAGCAGCAATGTCTACAATAGTCAAACTATGGAAAGAGCCTAGATGTCCATCAACAGATGAATGGATAAAGAAGATGTGGTATATATATACAATGGAATATTATGCAGCCATCAAAAAAAGAAATCTTGCCATTTGCAACGATGTAGATGGAACTAGAGGGTATTATGCTAAGTGAAATAAGTCAATCAGAGAAAGACAAGTACCATATGATCTCACTGATATGAGGAATTTGAGAAACAAGACAGAGGATCATAGGGGAAGGGAGGGAAAAATGAAACAAGAAGAAACCAGAGAGGGAGATAAACCATAAGAGACTCTTAATCTCAGGAAACAAACTGAAGGTTGCTGGAGTTGTGGGAGGTGGGAGGGATGGGGTGGCTGGGTGATGGACACTGGGGAGGGTATGTGCTATGGTGAGCACTGTGAATTGTGTAAGACTGATGAATCACAGATCTGTAACCCTGAAACAAATAATACATTACATGTTAATTTAAAAAAAAAATTTTTTAAGTTGTAGAAGTCCCTCTCTGATAATTTCTATTTTCTCTCTGCAAATGATGACGTTTATTTCCTATAAATTCAATGCAGGCGGTGTGTGTGAGTGGGGGTGTGTGTGTGTGTGTTGGCAGAGGGCAGTGCTGAAGAAAATGGAGGAGGAGCAAAACGGGAGAAATAGAGCTAAGATCATAGAGAATGATCGTGTAACAGTGTTGAGGCCTCAGCTAACTTGAACAATCCAACTCCGTATATGCCGTTGTCTGATTTGTTTCCCATGAGCCTGGGTATAGCTTGACCAAGTCTGAGAGCTAGACTGATCCAGAGGTAGGGTTTTGTCAGGTAAGGGCAAATAAAGGCTAAGGAGGCCATGGAGTTCAGGATATTTTCAAGAATGTGAAGAGTACCTGGAGGGAAGACGACAGAGAAGAATACCCGGAGCTCACACAAGGCAGAATATAGTACCTGTTCCCACCAACCAGCATGGAAAGCCTTGTAAGTCATGGGGCATTAGGTGGAGTACTCAGAAGTGTTTCGCCTCAATCACAGGAAATAATGAGCCCTAAACTAAACATTGCTCTGGTCCTGCCTAGTAAGTCTCAGAAGCAAGACCCAAAAGAATCACACTGCTTCTAAATCATTTAACCACATCCCAGATAAAGGGAAAACTATTTAGAGGAGTGCAAAAATACCCAACACCCAATAAGGTAAAATTCACAATGTCTGGTATCCAATAAAAAATATACCAAGAAAGCAAAGAAGTAGGAAAATCAATCAATTGAAACTGACATAGAATGACAGAAATGATTGAATTAGTAAGCCAAGTCATTAAGACAGTTATTATAACTATTCCATATGTTCTAGAAGCTAGAGGAAAGAGCACAAGCTAACTAGAGACAGAAACGGTAAAAATATGGTAAATTATAGCTCTTTAAAGCATGTCTGAAGGTTGAAAGCAAAATACAGAACACCATGTGATGGGGTTCTCAATATATGTTGATGTAACAACTATAGCATGAAGAGGGGAGGGTAAAGAGATCTATATGGCAGTAAGATTTCTACATTTTCATCAAAGTAGGAAAATATTGACTCTAAATAGACTGTGAAAAGATAAGTATGCATTTTGTAATCCCTAAAGCAACTACTAAAAGATAATCAGCTGGTTAAAACACACCACAGTACTGGCCCAAATGGGAATCCTACATCTGTTGCCATAAAAAAGTTAATAAACCATCAGAAAACCATCACCTCCACAATTACTGCTCTAGGACAGGGGGTCAACAAACTATGGGTCAAATTTTTATAAATCAAGTTTTCTTGGAAAACAGTCATGCTCATTTATTTACACATTATATATGCCTGTTTTCATGCTACAATGGCAGAGCTGAGTACTTGTGACACAGACTACATGGCCCACAAAGCCAAAAATATGTACTATCTGGCCTTTTACAGCAAGCTTGTGGACTCCTGCTCAAGTACTTTATAGCCTCAGCCCAGGCCATATCGACAAAGATGAAAGCCCTATGATCTGCCTCTCAAAACGCATTAAGTTAGAGCTTCATACAGGGACCACTTTGCTGCTAGAGAAGCAAAACTCTGTAACTGCATGCACTATGACAAGCATGGCATCTGCCTCATTTCTACTTTGCACATCTCTCAGGAAGGTATCTTCAGGGCAAAACCTGGGACACATATGGAATCCAAGCTGTAAGAGAAAACAGCAAATGAATTTAGCTTTCCAGTCCCCAGCATGCAGTAAGGCATGCTACAGAGGGCTGGAATGGAACTCAGTGGGCCAATTTGTACTATCTGCCAAACCATCCACCTTAACGGTCATTCCAAATAAGAAATCCATGATCAAGCCAACAGGATGGAAACCAGGAAAAGGTTTGAGGAGAACAGAAGGCACTTTAATTATTTAATTTTTGAGATACACTTCACATACCATAAAAGTCACTATTTGAAAGTGTATGATTTAGTGGTTTTTAATATGTTCAAAAACCTGTAACACCATCACTACTAATTCCAGAAAATTCACCACCCCAAAGAGAGCCCACACCCATTAGCAGTCATTCCCTATTTACCCCTCCTCCCAGCCCCTGGCAACAGCTATTCTTAGCTTTCTGTCTCTATGGATTTGCCTCTTGAGCACCTTTCATAGAAATAGACTCATGTGGCATTTTGTGTTTGACTTCTTTTACTTAACACAATGTTGAAAGGTTCATCCATGTTGTAGCATGTGTCAATACTTCATTCCCTTTTTGGATATGTGTGGATACACCATATTTTGTTTTTTCATTCATCAGCTGATGGATATTTGGGATGGTTCCACTTTGGGCTATTATAAATAATGCTGCTATGAATATCTGTGTACAACTTTTTGTGTAGGCATATATTTTCAATTCTCTTGGGTAAACGGGTAGGAGTAGAATTGCTAGGTCACATAGTAACTCAATGTTTAACTTTTTCAGGAACTGCCAAATTGTTTTTCAAAGCAGCTGCACCCATTTTACAATCTTAACAGCATTGTAGAAGGGTTCCAATTTCTCCACATCATTGCCAAAACTTATTATTTTCTGTTTCTTTAAATAATATCATCCTAATGTATATGAAGCAGTATCGTATGGTTTTGACTTGCATTTCCCTAATGACTAATGGTGTCAGGAATTTTTTTGTGTGCTTGTTGACCATTTGTATATCTTCATTAGAGAAAAATCTGTTCAAAGACTTTACCAATTTGAAAAATTGGGTTATTTGATTTTTATTATTGAGTTGTAAGAGCTCTTTGCATATTCTGGATACCAATTATCAGATATATAATATCTGATTTGTAAATATTTTGTCTGATTCTGTGAGTTGTCTTCTCATTTTTTTAAAAGATTTTATTTATTTGAGAGAGAGAGAGAGAAACAGAGAGAGAGCATAAGTGGGGAAAGCAGCAGAGGGAGAGGGAGAAGCAGGCTCCCCACCAAGCAGGGAGCCCAATGCGAGGCTCGATCCCAGGACCTCAGGATCATGACCTGAGCCAAAGGCAGATGCTTAACTGACTGAGCCACCCAGGCACCCCTGTCTTATTTTCTTGATCGCATCTTTTGAAGCGCCAACGTTTTTATTTTGATGAAATCCAATTTATCTATTTTTTCTTTTATCATTTGTGTTTTTGCTGCCATGTTAAGTAACTATGGCCTAATTCAAGGATACAAAGATTTATGTGTATACTTTCTTCTAAGAGTTTTATAGTTTTAGCTTTGCATTTAGGTCTTTGGTCCATTCTTTTAAAGATTCACTTATTTATTTGAGAGAGAGAGAGAATGCATGGGGGGCATGGAGTGGGGGAAGGAGAAGGAGAGAGAGGAGAGAGTCTTAAGCAGACTCCATGCTGAGCACAGAGCCTGATGCAGGGCTCCATTTCATGACCCTGAGATCATGACCTGAGCCGACACCAAGAATCAGGCACTTAACTGACTGCACCACCCAGGCACCCCGGTCTTTGATCCGTTTTATAAGTTAAATATTGCATATGATGTGAAGTAGTGGTCCAACTTCATTCTTTTGCATATGGATATCTAGTTGTTCTAGCACCATTTACTGGAAAGACTGTATTCATGCCTTGTTGAATTGTCTTGGTGTCCTTGTAGAAAATCAGTGGGCCACAAATGTAAGGCTTTGTTTTTGGAATCTCAGCTCTAGTCCATTGATCTATATGTCTAGTCTTATGCCTGTACCACATTGTCTTGATTACTATTGCTTTATGGTGAGTTTGAAATTGGAAAGAGTAAGTCTTCCAATTTTATTATTTTCAACATTGTTTCAGCCCTTCTGGGTTATTTGAGTTTCCATTTGAATTTTAGGAAAAGCTTATCAATTTATGCAAAAAAAAAAAAAGGCTGTTAGGATTTGGATAGGGATTGCATAGAATCTGTAGATCAATGTGGGGATTTTTGTCAATTTGACAGTATTAAGTCTTTCAATCCATGAATATGGGGTACCTTTCCATTTATTTAGGTCTTTAATTTCTTTCAATGATGTTTTGTAATTTTCAGGGTATAAGTCTTGCACATCTTTTCTTCAATTTATTCCTAAGTATTTTATGCTTTATGTTTCTTTTGTAAATGGAATTGTTCTTTAATTTCATTTTCATAGTCTTCATTGCTAGTGCATAGAAATACAATAGATTTTTTTAAAGATTTCATTTATTTGTCAGAGAGAGAGAGAGCACAAGGGGGGAGCAGTGGGAGGCAGAGGGAGAAGCAGGCTCCTCGCTGAGCAAGGAGCCCAATGTGGGACTCAATTCCAGGACCCTGGGATCATGACCTGAGCCGAAGGCAGCCATTAACCAACTGAACCACCCAGGTGTCCCTAGAAATACAATTGATTTTTAAAAAGATTTTATCTGAGAGAGAAAGAGCACATATGAGGGGGGGAGGGAGAGAGGGAGAGGGAGAAGCAGACTCCCCACTGAGCAAGGAGCCCTACGACATGGGGCTGGAGCCCAGGACCCTGAGATCATGACCTAAGCCAAAGGCAGACACCTAACTGACTGAGCCACCCAGACGCCCCACAGCTGATTTTTTAATATTGATCCTGTGTCCTTTTACCTTGCTGAACTTGTTGGTTAGCTCTAATTTTCTCTCTCTCCCTCTCCCAACTCCTCCGTGTGTGTGTGTATTCTTTAGGATTTTCTATATGCAAGATCACGTCATCTGCAAATAGAGATCGTTTTTACTTCTTCCTTTCTAATCTGGATACATTTTGTTTTATCTACTTGCCTAACTGCCCTGGCTAGATCATCCAGTTAAATGTTTAACAGAATTACCAAGAAGGGGACATCCTTGTCCTGTTCTTGGGAAGAAAGCTTTCAGTCCTAAGTATGATGTTAGCTGTAGGTTTTTCATTGATGCCCCTTACAAAGTTTAAGGAAGTTCCCTTATTCCTAGTTTGTTGAGTGTTTGCATCATGAAAAGATGCTGGATTTTGTCAAATGCTTTTTCTTTGTCTATTGAGGTGATCAAGGGGGTTTTGTCCTTTATTAATATGATGTATTACATTGATTTTCACACAATGAAACAATCCTGTGTACATTAAATAAACATCACTTGGTCATAGTGTATAATCCTGTTTAGATGTGGATTTGGATTGCCAGTGTTTTGGTGAGGATTTGTGCATCTATAATCATAATGGATATTGGTCTATAGTTTTCTTTTGCTGTAACATCTTTGTCTGGTTTTCGTATCAGGGTAATGCTGGCCACATGGAATGAGTTGAGAAGTATTCCCTCCTCTATTTTTGGAAGAGTTTCTGAAGGCTTGGTGTTAATTCTTCCTTAAACATTCGGCAGAATTCACCAGTGAAGTCATCTGGTCCTGAGAGTCTGTGAAAAGTTATTTGATTACTGATTCTATCAATGTCTTTACTTACATTCAGATTTTCTGTTTCTGCTTGAGTCAGTTTCAGTACTTGTGTCTTTCTGGGAATTTGTCCTTATCATCTAGGTTATCCAATTTGTTGACATAAAATTGTTCATATTATTCCCTTTTAATCACTGCCATTTCTATAAGGTCAGTAGGAATGTCCCCACATTCATTATTCACTTTATTAAACTGAGTCTTCTCTTTTTCTTGCTCAATCTATTTATAGGTTGGTCAATTTTGTTGCTCCTTTCAGAGACCCAGCTATTGGTTTCACTAATACTTCTTTGTTGTTTTTCTATTTTCTATTTCATTAATTTCCACTCTAATCTTTGTCACTTCCTTCCTTCCACTTGCTTTGGGTTTAGTTCCCTCTTCTTTTTCTGGATTCTTAAGGTAGAAAGTTATTGGTTTGAGATCTTTCCTTTTTTTTAAATGTAAGCATTTACACCTATAAATTTCTCTATAAGCACTGCTTGAGCTGAATTCCATAAGTTTTGTCTATTTCTCCCTTCAATTCTGTCAGCTTCTGCATCATGTGTTTTGGGACTCTGTTGTTAGGTACACACATGTTTATCATTGTTTTCTCTTGCTGATTAATTGACCCTTTTATCATTATAAAGCATCCTTCTTTGTCTCTAGTAACAATTGTTTTCTCAAAGTCTATTTTATCTGACATTAGCATAGCCACTCTAATTCTTTTGGTTACATTTGCATGATATCTCTTTCTATCCTTTTACTTTCAAGCCATTTGTGTCTTTGAATCTAAGATGTCTCTTGTAGACAGCACATTGTGGATCATTTTTTAAATATCCATTATGCCAATCTCTGCCTTTTGTCTGTTTAACCCATTTATATTTAATAATATAGGGTCTACACCTACCATTTTGTTATTTGTTTTCTATATGAATTGTCTCTTTTATTCCTCCATTCCTCCATCACTGCCTTCTTTTGTGTTAGATATATTAAGTGTACCATTTTAATTTTTTTTATTTCTTTTATTATATTTTTGAGTTATTTTCTTAGTGATTGCCCTGGGGATTAAATTAAAATGTTAACTTATAACAATCTAGCTTGGATTAATACCAACTTAACTTCAATAGTTTATAAAAACTTTGCTCCTATATAACTCCCTGGATTGCTGTAACATTTGGCCAATTGCCAGAGTTCTGAAAAAATTGATTCTGACCATTTTTGCTAGTATTCTTATAGCTTTTATGGAGGAGAGTATTTCTGGAGGTCTTTGCTCCAACATCTCCAGTGACATTACTCCCAGGCAGTTCACTTTTAAAGGGTGCCTACAATCTTAGGAAGGAGTGAAATAGAGTAGCTAAAGGTGTA
The DNA here is from genome assembly GCF_003265705.2 of Callorhinus ursinus. NCBI lineage: Eukaryota > Metazoa > Chordata > Mammalia > Carnivora > Otariidae > Callorhinus > Callorhinus ursinus. Next base: position 30,613,404 of record NW_027397078.1, read on the forward strand.
AAAGTAAAGATGGCTGAAATCCAAATCAAAACCTCAATGAGATACCACCTCACACCAGTCAGAATGGCTAAAATTAACAAGTCAGGAAATGACAGATGTTGGCGGGGATGTGGAGAAAGGGGAACCCTCCTACACTGTTGGTGGGAATGCAAGCTGGTGCAGCCACTCTGGAAAACAGTATGGAGGTTCCTCAAAAAGTTGAAAATAGAGCTACCCTATGACCCAGCAATTGCACTCCTGGGTATTTACCCCAAAGATACAAATGTAGGGATCCGAAGGGGTACGTGCACCCTGATGTTTATAGCAGCAATGTCCACAATAGCCAAACTGTGGAAAGAGCCAAGATGTCCATCGACAGATGAATGGATAAAGAAGAGGTGGTATATATATATACAATAGAATATTATGCAGCCATCAAAAGGAATGAGATCTTGCCTTTTGCAACGACATGGATGGAACTGGAGGGTGTTATGCTGAGCGAAATAAGTCAATCAGAGAAAGACATGTATCCTATGACCTCACTGATATGAGGAATTCTTAATCTCAGGAAACAAACTGAGGGCTGCTGGAGTGGGGGTGGGGTGGGAGGGATGGGGTGGCTGGGTGATAGACATTGGGGAGGGTATGTACTATGGTGAGTGCTGTGAATTGTGCAAGACTGTTGAATCACAGATCTGTACCTCTGAAACAAATAATGCAACATATGTTAAAAAAAAAAAAGATAGCAGGAGGGGAAGAATGAAGGGGGGGAAATTGGAGGGGGAGACGACCCATGAGAGATGATGGACTCTGAAAAACACACTGAGGGTTCTAGAGGGGAGGGGGGGATGGGTTAGCCTGGTGATGGGTATTAAAGAGGGCACGTTCTGCGTGGAGCACTGGGTGTTATGCACAAACAATGAATCATGGAACACTACATCAAAAACTAATGACGTAATGTATGGTGATTAACATAACAATAAAAAATTTAAAGAAAAAATATAGTAAATTCAGTAGCTATATAGCTGTGGAGGAGTGCATTGTTGTTTCCAACTATCTACCCCTCTCTCTATCCATGCCCTCTGTCTGCCCTGTGACTTTGCAGTGCTTCCATCTAGAGGTGGAATATAGTTCTCTGATCCACTGATGATGTTGCCTAGCTATATAGCTTTCTTTGGCCAAGGGGAATGTGGACAAAAGTGAGGGTGCCAGTTCTGAGCTTAGATCATAAAGCAGTTGATGTTTCCACTCATCCTTTTTCTGCTGCTGCCATCACCGTGAGAAGAACATGTGCAGCTAGTCTGCTGGTCCAAGAAAGAAAAGAGATACAGGAGGCCAACCTGGACTCAACCTAGAGCTTGGAGCCAAGTTCAGCCAAGCTTGGTCTGTATCATTGAAATGTCAGCCAACCCACAGGTGTGTGAACAAGAACAAATGATTTAAGCCAGTGAGTTTTGAGCCGGTTTATTATATAGCCCTGTTGTGGCAACAGCTGGCTGATACATGTTGTTTTGATCATACCCTTGTAAGACCTGGACCTCAAATACAAATAGATCTACCAGTTATTTGTGCCACTACCACTTTCCTTCTCTCTCTCTTATCAAATGGAAGAGTTTGCTCTACCTTCTCTGGGCTAAGGAGCCATTTTAGATTTTTGTCAGTTATGAAATGAGTATCTGGTATGAAAGGCAACAACTACATTAGATCAAGCACACCCAAGGCAGCCTCTATCTCTCAAGGAAGCAGCCAGCAAATCACTCCTCAGAGAGCAGAAACTCAAGGTCAAAAAACCAGGTCTTTTTTTCAAAAGAGAAATGATCAATTCTTCCCTCTCTGAGAAGAACAGTTTGCAGTATGGAAAGCAGTAATGGAAACACCAGTTTTCATTCCAAGGATTTTCTTCCAGAAAACTGGTTATTTTCTTCAGAGCAGTTTGTGATCACATGCTCTGAACTAGATGACATCACTTGTGGGGGGAAAATGTCTCTGTCTCAGTATCTTTCTGGTGAAAATTTGTTTAACAGCCCATAGGCTCTTGGTTCTGAAAAAGGAGAGTGTGAGGAAGATATATGGGGAAATGGTTGTAAAGGTACTTGGTAACCTTTACAGGTGTTTTTTAAAAGTTGTTGGCAATTTTTTGTTGGCTACTATACCTTGCTCAGTTAAATTTTTAGTCTTTAACAGGTAAACTCTAGCTTACTGATAATGTTAATCATGGATGATGATCATTAGAATAATGTTAAAGAATGAAGTAGGTATAGAAGAACTGGCTAATTCTTTTCTGGATATAGGAAAGGGTGTGTTCTGTGAGGTGGTAAATGAATGTACATGTATGAAAATTTAAGCCTAACAGTTCACTGATGCCTCTGCCCTCAATCTTTTTTTTTAAGATTTTATTTATTTATTTGACAGAAAGAGACAGCGAGAGAGGAAACACAAGCAGGGGGAGTGGGAGAGGGAAAGGCAGGCCTCCCGCAAGCAGGAGCCCAATGCGGGGCTCGATCCCAGGCCCCCGGGATCATGACCTGAGCCGAAGGCAGACGCCTAATGACTGAGCCAACCAGGCGCCCCCCTCTGCCCTCAATCTTAAGGACATGTGTTATTTATGGAACCCCCTTCAAGTGGGGCTTATATACATCAAGGAGGTGCAGGGTTTGTTTTTTTTTTTTAATGAAAGAGAAACACATTTTCTGGAGAACCAAAGAGTGAACCAAGTACAACTGCTTGCTTGGGGACTGGCAATCTATGGCAGATTTACAATTGTCATGAGCCTATGACAGCCACTGTCATTTGCCTATCCCAACTCTCATCATAGTCTTCTTTTAGTAATACAACCCCAATTTTATTTAATATAACCATGGTTTTGCTTGAAGATTACATTTCCCCAGCCTCTCTTGCAATTAGATGTAGCCAAGTGACGAAGTATTGGCCAATGAAATGTAAAAGGATATATGTATGGCTTATAGGTAGTCTCTTTAAAAGAACCACAATTCCCTTAATTACCTCTTTCTTGTTCCTACTGCCTGAAATGGGTGTAATGACTGGAGATCCATACTGGACCATAAAGTGACCTTAAAAAAGGAAGCCACGTGCTAAGAATTATAAAACAGCATGATATTCACCAGGCTTCCTGTGACATGAAGCCACTATTCTAGCCCTGGCCTATTACCTCCTGGCCTATTACCTTCTTTTACCTCAGAGAAGAAAAAAATTCATTTCCTTAAAGCCAGGTTTATTGTATAATATAGAGTAAAATTCACTCTTTTTAGGTGCACAGTTCAATGAGTTCTGACAAATTTATACAGTCATGTTACCACCACCACATTCAAGATGTAGACCATTTCCATCCTGCCCAAAGAAGTTCCCTCATGTTCCTTTGCATTTAATCCCTCCCCCCATCTTGAGCCACTAGAGATCACGGATTTGATTTCTGTCCAAATAGTTTACCTTATCCAGAATGTCACATAATTGGAACCATACAGTATGTTGACTCTTATGTTTGGCTTTTTTTGCTTAGCATAATGCTTTTGAGATTCATCCATGCCATTGCATGTATCAGTAGTTTGTCACTTTTTGTGGCTCAGGTACTACAATTTATTAATTCATTCACCACCTGATGGGTATTTGGAGTGTCTCCAGTGTTGGTAATTATAAATATAGCTACTATAACTATTTGTGTACAAGTCCTCGTATGGACATAGTTCATTTCTCCTGAGTGGTACCGCTGGGTAGTATGATAAGTTTACGTTTAATAGTATAAGAATCTGCTATGCCCATTTTTACCCAGGCAGCAATGTGTAAGACTTCCAATTGCTCTGAATCCTTGTCAGCACTTGATAGTGTCAGAAATTTTCATTTTACCCATCCTAATAGGTGTGCAGTGGTATCTCATTGTGGTTTTAATTTGCATTTCTCTAATGACTAATAATGTTGAGCATCTTTTCCTGTGCTTATGTCATCTGTATCTCTTTTGTGAAGTGTATGTCCAAATCTTTTGCCCATATTTTAATTGTCTTCTTAGTGTTGAGTTGTATTTAAGATATAAGTCCTTTATGAGACATGTGCTTTGTAAGTATTTTCTCCTAAAGTGTAATTTGTCATTTTCTCAACAGCATCTTTAAAAAAACAGAAGTGTTTAATTTTGACGAAGTTCAATTTAGCAAATTTTTCTTTTGTGGTTTGTGCATTTTGTATCCTATTTAAGAATATATTGCCTGGGGCGCCTGGGTGGCTCAGATGGTTAAGCGTCTGCCTTCGGCTCAGGTCATGATCCCAGGGTCCTGGGATCGAGTCCCGCATCGAGCTCCCTGCTCCTTGGGAGCCTGCTTCTCCCTCTGCCTCTCTCTCTCTCTCTCTCTCATGAATAAATAAATAAAATCTTTAAAAAAATGTTTAAAAAAAAAAAAAAAAAGAATATATTGCCTGCCCCAAAGATTTTCTCTTATGTTTCCTTTTAGAATTTTTATAGTTTTAACACTTACATTTGGATTTATGATGTATTTCAAATTTATTTTTATATATGGTGCAAGGTAAAGGTTGAAGTTCACTTTTTTTGCCTATGGTTATCTAATTGTTCTAGCACCATTTACTGAAAGACTATCCTCCTTCCACATTGAATTACTTTGGCACCACTATTAAAAATTAATTTACCATATATACACCCCAGGGGACTATTTCTGGACTCTATATTTAGCTCTGCTGATCTATGTATCTATCTTTACATCAATGCCATGCTGTCTTGATTACTGTAGCTTTATAGTAAGTCTTCTAATCGATAGTGAGAGTCCTCAACTTTGACCTTTTTGTTTTAAAAACTGTCCTGGCTAGGGGCACCTGGGTGGCTCAGTTGGTTAAGCATCTGCCTTCGGCTCAGGTCATGATCCCAGGGTCCTGGGATTGAGGCCCGCATCAGGCTCCCTGCTCAGCAGGAGGCCTGTCTCTCCCTCTCCCACTCCCTCTGCTTGTGTTCCCTCTCTCACTGTCTCTGTCAAATAAATAAATAAAATCCTTTTTAAAAAACTGTCCTGGCTATTTTAATTTCCTTAGTTTTCCATGTAAATTTTAGAGTTAGTCTGTCAGTTTCCACAAATAAGAATTGTAGGATTTTGACTGGAATTGCTTTGAATCTATGGATAATTTGAGAAGCATTGACAACCTAACAATTTTGAGCCTCTGACCCAAGAACATGGCATACCAAGAGAAAAATAAAATTCAATCTCATTTAAGACCCTGTTGCTCACAGTTTGTTTTTACATTCAGCCAAGCCTAATGCTAATCAATACAGAGGCATCCACAACTTGTTATGAATGCATCAGACCTCAATTAAAAGAAATAGAGGTGCTAAAAAAGAAAAAACGATGGCAAAAGGACACTGGAGTCAACCTGAAAGAGCTTCAAATAGCCAAAAATGAAACAATTTGAACCAAATAAATACTGATTGTACTGGACTGTAACCCAAAGAAGAAAACAAACATCCATGAATGCATACTGATATAAATACATCATTGAATAAATGGGGAAGAAGAAACAAATATTCCTTACATTAGAATTTCAACTAACATATATAGAAAGAAGGAGAAAAACAGAAAATCACCCTTAGAACACCACAGCAATAACTGCTGCAGGCAAGAGTCATTGATGTGTATGCGTATGTCGAATTCTTTAAACTTTACACTTTATGTATGTGCAGTTTGTTGTGTGTCAATTTCACTTTAGTTAATACTGGAAAATTAATCTCGCTGTCTTTTATTCTCCAATGAAAAGTTAACAATGTGGTACTTCATTCAAGTACAGGAGGTGAGCTTTCTGTGGGCAGCAGAACTGTTGTAATACCTACAATTCAGGTATCAGACTATATCCACGGAAGTAAGGGCAGGTTCTGTGGGTAATCTGCCCTTATGCTCTCACCCTTAACACATCAGGTGCTGGCCCAACTTCCAATAGCCAGCACTGCTTTTGCCTGCTGGACTGCTCTGGCTGCTAAAGGCCGACTTGGCCTGCCCATCTGTCAGGCCAGAAGTGCCAGGGAATTAATGTCCCCAGAGGAACAGCCCTCAACCTGTGACTTCTGGGAATTGACTGGTGTATAAATATCCCAGCTTTCTCACCTCTTGGGGGTAGTAACTCTGAAACACATGTTCTACAGTGTTCCCCAGAGGTCCAGAACAAGATTATGCTCTCCTATTGCCTACAGAGCTAACTGGTTTGATAATGTACCCTGGCTTCCCATGCTTCTCTCACTCCCCCCCACTTCTCTACTGGCATTTCCTTTACTTCCAAATAAACTACTTGCTCTTGAATCCTTGTCTCAGGGCTGGCTTCTGGGGGAACCCAAACTAAAACAAAGATGTAGGGGGCACCTCTAGTGAATACATGAGCATCCGTAAGAAATATGGCTAAGAAACATACACCCCTTGAATAGAAAAACTACCACAAATTTCAGGAACCTAAAACTTTATTTTTCAGCCTATGAATACTTTAGAATTACTGTCTATAAAACCAGTGTGATTAAAAATAAGCAATACTCTCTCCTTCTGCCCCTCCTTCCTCTCTAAAGCATTAATTAATTAATTAAAAAGTAGGGGCACCTGGGTGGCTCAGTCAGCTAAGCAGGACTCTTGATTTCGGCTCAGGTCATGATCTCAGGCTTGTGAGATCGAGCCCCATGTCAGGCTCTGGCCTGGGCATGGAGCCTGCTTAAGATTCTCTCCCTCTGCCTCTGCCCCTCCCCTCCATCTCTTCCTCGAAAGAAAGAAAAGAAAAGAAAAGAAACGAAAAGAAACGAAAAGAAACGAAAGAAAGAAAGGAAAAAAAAAAGAAAAAGAAAGAAAGAAAGAAAGAAAGAAAGAAAAGCAATAATATATGCAACTAGCTTAGAGCCAATCTGCTTCTCACCATTTCTGATGGATAACTCAGGCAATCTTGACCATCACCCAGTTTATTCTCAGTCTAACAGTATATATTTGTCTATTTGTCAAATGTTCATCAACTCTTCACCACTGGTGAAGAGTTGTTTTTGCTATCCCTTAGTTGTTTGTTTTCATAAGATATCTGAGAAGAAAAGAGGAGGGCAAGCGCATTACACAAAGCTTCAGCTTTATAAAGCAATTACTCATCCTAATGAGAGGGGGTGCTGAGCTCAAGGCTTGAATACAATGGGGTGACAATGCACAATTTGCATCATGTATTAACATGGCAATTAAAAGCCATGCGAAATCTAGATATTGGAAATGAAATGGTTCTGGAAATAGCAGCAGCTGACATAGTTACTTATCACATCTGAGGAGTGTTGGTAATTGTGATAGATTGGAAAAATTGTCCCAATTCTTTGCTTTTGCATGTACCTACACCCCCTTTGCCATGTAACTTTGCAGTATTCTTCTGCTGTGTGTGGAGGTTCAGCTATATGGCTTCCTTTTGGACAAATATAGGAGAATATGACACAAGCAGAGGTTTGCAAAGAGCCTCCATGATTGGACTGGCTCGCTCTTGCCTTCTGTCATCACCATAAGAACATACTCGGGATGGCCTGCTGGTGGATAAGAGACATGTGGAGCACAGCCAAGTCGCCTCACTCATTTTAGCCAAGGTCATCTTGGACCAGCTGACAGTCAGCTAATTGCCAGAAATGCAGGTAAACCTGGGCAAGACCAGATATACTGCCCAGTTGAGCCATCACCAATCCAGAGACACATTAAACTTGTACATAATATTTTGAGCCACTGAATTTTGCAGTGGCTTGTTACATAGCATTGTGATGGAGATAACTAATACAATAAGGCTGGGGATTGAGGAGTATAACCTTTCTGGGGACAATGGGTCCCAAAACTCACATAAAAATGGATATATTTAGCAAGTCATCTGAATACTCATAAATATCTAGGTAAGTGATGGATTCTAAAACACCCATAGCAGAGATTGCAAACTGGTGGCCCACCATCCATATCTGGAGATGTGTTCCTATGGAATGGTGAAAGCATGATTTCCTGTCTTCTTTTCAGTCAGAAATAAGTGAATCCTATATATTAGAGAGCTCCCTCTATTGGCTTAAACTTCTTTCTCTACTACCAACTGGATGTAGAATCTAAAGGTAGACCTTGGGGGGTCAATAAAATTTGACTCTGTATCAGATAGGGTTCAGTCAGAGAAAAAGAACCACGAGGAATGATGTAGAATAAGAATTGGTCATAGGGATCTGACCTTCAGCAATTATGGAAACTGGTAAAATGGTCTCAGTTTGGTTGTTTCTTCTGCATCTGGTGCACAGCCTGTAGTCAAGTAGGCATGAGGTAGGCAAACACAGGGCAACTGAAACCTGTGAGGAACAAGCTGGAATTTGCTCTGGCCTTTCCCCATCTCCAAGCCTCCAACCTTGCTGCCTTAGGTGACCTGTAGGAGAAGCTGGTGCTCTTGCCATGAAGCCACCCTAACACCCAGCCTAGGATTTGGAGAAGTTAAAGGAAAAGAGCCTACAATAACTACAACTCCAAGGCTGGCTGCTGCCGCCGAAACAAGGGTGAACCAGCAGATCCCTGAAAATGTGCTCAAGCTGTAACACGGCCTAACCCACACTGACCTCCTGAGAGCAAACATGGCTAGTGCTTCACTTCCACCTTCCAAATAGCCTGCAGATTTCTCCTGGGCTCACTCTAACTAGAAACATACAGGGAGGGGAACTCTAGGAACCGTAGTACCAGCTTAGCCAGCTTGACACATTCCAAATCCACAAGATCTTGGCACATATTTGAACAAGTGAAAACTTAAATGGAAATCAAAAAGCCAGTTATTATATCCTAAGTTTTAAATTTCTGGATGAAAACTAGAGGGAGAAGAGCCATGCAGTTCACGCTGTGTCTCAGGAAGCTTCTGACTCTAAGTGAGTCAGGCTGGTTTAAACGTAGGGAGATTTCTTGCCTCATATAATAAGTTCAAAGGCAGTGTGGTTTAAGAGCAGGCTAATTAATGGTTCCACAAGTCCATCTAAGATCCACATCCTTTCCATCTTTTTGCTCACCATCCTTAGCACATTGGGTTTGTCATCAGGCTTGTCTCTTCCTGGTCACAAGGTGGCTGAAGCAGTTTCAACCATCACATCCCCACATGTTAACATCCAAAAGTGTCTATTTTTGATATGTGAGGAAACTTTTCCCATTAGTCTCCTCAGCAGAATTCTCTTGACATCCCATTGGCCAGAACTGGTCATATGTCTACCCTAAGCCAGTCAATGGCAAAGGAAATGGGATTACAAAAATTTATCTTCCTAGGCTATGATTATGTCCATGTAACTTTTTCTCTCATTTTAGTTATGTGCTTGTGACATATGCACCAAAGTACAATTATGAAGTCAAAGCCATAATAATACTTTATTTTTTTAATGCAAAGCTAAAGCAGCCCTGTTATTGACATCATTTTTCCTCCCTGAGTTCATCATTGGGGTGTATATACTGAGCCAAACAGTGTCTGGATAGTTTAGCCTCTTGTGAATCACATGACTACCCATTACCTAAATCAAACTGGGTTTCTATTAGCAAAGAATATTAGGAGAGATGGGTGGGCAGTGGCTTTGTGTCTATTCATTCACTTGGCATTTACTTTATACCTGTAACCACATCAGGAGCACCAGATATGAAAGCTCCACAAGTAACACGTAGGAAAAGAGAATTTCTCCATGGCTCAGAAAAATTAAGTATGACCATCTTGTGAGTTCTACAGGGAAACTTAAAAATAGACACATGAAATGGCCAACAAGCCCATAAAAAGATGCTCTTCTTAATTAGTCATTAGGGAAATGCAAATCAAAAACACAATGAGATACCACTACACATCCACTAAGATTTCCCAAAAACCAGGAAAGTAAGTGTTGGTGAAGATGTGGAGAAACCAAAACCCTCATACGCTACTGGTAGGAATCTAAAATGGTACAGCTGTATAGAAAACTGTGTAGCAGGTCCTCAAAATGTTAAACAGAATTATCATGACCCAGCAATTCTACTTCTAGTATCTACCCCCCAAAGACAAGCATTTGCCCACACAAAAACTCGTATGTGAATATTCATATCAGCATTATTCATAATAGCCAAAAACTGGAAACCCAAGCATCCATGAATGAATAAATGGATAAATAAATTATGATCTATCCACACAATGGAATAGCATTCAGCTATAAAAAGGAATGAAATATTGCTACATGCTACCATGTAGATGAACCTTGAAAACATTATGCTAAGTGAGAGAAACCCGACATATATTGTATGATTCCATTACCTGAAATGTCCAGAATATGCAAATTTATAGAGCCAGAAAGCAGATTACTGATTGCCTGGGACTGGGGGAGATGGAATGGACAATGCTTGCTCAATTAAACCCTATTTAACCATGCGGTTTCCTTTTGGGGGATGAAGATATTCTGTAACTAGACAGAAGTGGTGATTGTACAACACTATGAATGTACTGCCATGGGACTGTTCACTTTAAAATGGTTAATTTCATGACATTTAATTTTATTTCATTTTTTAAAAATCTTTAATAAAAGACACATGAAAGAAAATAGCTTTTCCCACCTTACTGTTAAGAATAAAGTAGTTAGAACTGCCAAATCCACCCTGTGTTCAAAAGGAGACAGGTCTGAGAAATAAAAGTCTTCCAAAGACGGCAGAGCAAAAAGATGGAAGGAACCCAGGTTTGGATGAGTTGTCAAGTTGTTTTAAGTGATCTGTCACAAAACCACTCTTCCTTAAGACTTTTTATTTTGTGAGGTAATTAATTTCCCTATTAAGAAGTCTTAGGAACGGGATGTTTGCCAAATGCTTTTATTTTCTCTCTTTTATTTATATTTGCTGTCTGGAAGCTGGCAGGCTTCTGGAAATTTCCGTAAATGATTCCAGATAGTCCCATAATTCTTTTCAGACACCACAGCTTTTGAAAACACTCTTTACTTACCTGTAGAAACCAGACATGCACCATTCCTGTTGTTATAAAAGCCAAGTGCTGTGAACCTAACCACTTACAGAACCTAACCATTCCAGACCTCCCAGAAACAGATTGGAGCAGGACAGAACACAAGTACATTCTGTCCAGATCTTATGTGCAGTTCATGGGCACTTGAAATTCCACAGTCAGAAGGAACCTGACTTTCAACAAAATGGATTTCTTTTTAGTCTCAATCTCACCTCAATTAATTTTAGTGTTTCTGTATATGCTAACGGGGCCTCTTCTCATTCCTATTGCTAGATGCACACACACATGCCCACACTTCACAGCATGTTCCTGCAGAAATGTTTTTACTTTAAAAATTAGTCAGAAATAGGGGCTCCTGGGTGGCTCAGTTGTTAAGCGTCTGCCTACGGCTCAGGTCATGATCCCAGGGTCCTGGGATCGGGCCCCACATTGGGCTCCCTCCTCGGTGGGAAGCCTGCTTCTCCCTCTCCCTCTCCCCCTGCTTGTGTTCCCTCTCTCACTGTCTCTCTGTCAAAAAATAAATAAAACCTTAAAAAAAATTAGAAATAGGGGCACCTAGGTGGCGCAGTTGGTGAAGCATCCGGCTCTTGATTTTGGCTCTGGTCAGGATCTTGGGGTCGTGGGATCAAGCCCCTGTCATCCCTGAGGGCTCTGCGGTCAGTGCGGAGTCTGCTTGTCCATCTCCCTCTGCTCTTCCCCCTGCTCATGGGCACTAATAGATGAATAAATACAATTTTTAAAAAAAATTTGCTCAGAAATCACAATGCCACAGATCCCTCAATGTAGCTCTATCTTGTCCTACCCCAGCCCATGGCCCCCAAAGAAACCGCCTTGGGCGGAAGCAAAAGGAGGAGGTAGGAAGGCAACTTGCCACTTCCTGCCCTTCCCTGCGCTGGAGCCATGAAGGAGGTGGAAATCCTCAGGGGTATGTGAGCTACGGTTGTGGGGGTCCCGTGTTGCCAGCCACATCATTGGGCAGGAGCCAAGGCAGGGTCTCCTTCGTATTATTCAAGATATTTCATAAGAAGAACTCAAATGATATCTGCTGATTTAAGCTTTGTGTCAGGTATTAACTTATCCCAACTACAACTGACGTGATACTATATAGCCGCAGAATGTTTCCACATACATCATGCTATTTAATTGGGGCTACAGTTCCTCAGAATAGGTCATCTTCTTGTCCCCACTTTATGATAGGAAGTCAAGAAGTTAGGAGCCATGAATTGCATGTAGACACAGCCTGGACATGGCAGCCCGGCCTCCAGCCCAGGCCTTCTGAGCCCAGGTCTCGTGCTCTTTCTCTTTGTGTTCTCTGTATTCTGGGGCCGAGCTCCTAATACTTGGCACTCAGGGTCCTCCTTGAAAGGACTCAGAAGTCTCCAGGGACTCCTAACTCCCACCCCACAGCCCAGGTTGTCTGATGTTCCCTTTACTAAACTTACTGTTACAGCAGCTACCTGTAACTGAGTCAAGAAATGCTGCTTTCACGGCCAGACTCATGAACTGGGGAGTAAATCATAACCCTGCAGGACTGATGGAGATAAGAACAGAATTTCCTTTAGAAACCCACTAGAAGCACGCACCATACCTCTCTGACCTTTTTTCATTTTTCTTTTTTTTTTATATTTTCAAGATTTTTATTTATTTATTTGACAGACAGAGAGAGCACAAGCAGGGAGAGCAGGAGAGGGAGAAGCAGGCTCCCCACTGAGCAGGCAGTCCGATGTGGGGCTCGATCCCACCCTGGGATCATGACCTGAGCCGAAGGCAGACGCTTAACAGACTGAGCCACTCAGGCACCCCCCCCTTTTTTTTCATTTTTCAAGAGAAAGTTTTTCTTAAAAAACATGAATGCTCACAGAAGTCAGAAAGAGCCTTATATCTTTTGGTCTCCCCCCCATCCCTACTTACCCCATCCCCAGGAAATTCCTGGTAGACACCATAATGTTGGAAGTCAAATAAGAACTTTGTGTTAGTGTTCTATTGCTACCATAACAAATAACCACAAATTTAGTGGTTTGAAACAACATAACTTTACTATCTTACACTTCTGAAGGTCAGAAGTCTAGGTACAGAATGGCTTAGTTTCTCTAAAATAAAATCAAGGTGTTGGCAGAGCTATATTCCTTTCTGGAGACTCTGGGGATGAATCTGCTTCCATGCACAGTCAAGTTATTGGCACAATTCAGTTCTTTGGGACGATAGCACTAAGGTCCTTCTTTCCTTGTTGGTTGTCATCTAGAAGCCTCTCTCAGCTCTTTATGGCCGGTTGTGTTCCTCATCACATTGCCCCCTCCACCTGCAAGCCTGCTTCTCAGAATTCTGATTCTTCTGATCTTCACATCTCTGCCTTCCTCTTTTGCTTTTAAAAGGACTTATGTGATCACATGAGGTCTATTAGATAATCCACAATAATCTTCCTTTTTTAAAGTCAGCTGATTAGCAACCGTAATTACATCTGCAAAATCCCCTTTGCCATGTAACACAACATGACCACAGGAATAACACCAGAACACCAGAGGGCGAAAATGGGAGGAGGGCACCAAATTCTGCTTAGCACAATCCACCCTCTGGTGGCCCCCATGATCCCTATCTACACTGCACATGGCCCCAAGTTCTCCCTATGGTATTTAAGCTTTGTCTATGGTGATTAGGGTTTCTCTACAATTGTCCTTAATCTTTCTGAGCCCTGACCAACAGTATTTAACACCCACATTTCTACTAACAGTCTATTTAAGACAATCTAGGCTTTTTTCTATCATTCTGCTGCATCCCAGGTAAGTTATTTCATTTCTCAGGATTAAAAATTTCTTCATTTGCATAATAATAGTTTTAAATTTTAGAGAATACCCCACGGAATGATCTTAATCATCTCCTAAGTGGCTTTGGATTGCAGCCATTACCAGGCTCCACAAAAAGAATGTCATCAAAACTGGGGCGCCTGGGTGGCTCAGTCAGTTAAGCGTCTGATTCTTGATTTCACCTCAGGTCATGATCTCAGGGTCGTGAGATTGAACCCCATGTCGGGCTCCATGATGAGCATGGATCCTGTTTAAGATTCTCTCTCTCTCCCTCTCCCTTTGCCCCTACCCCTCTCCTTCTCTTAAAAAAGAAAAGAAGAAGAATGTCATCAAACTATCTGGTGGTCCGTTTTTGGCCAGCTCAAAAAACGGGCTGCGGTCTGGTGAAGTTGTTTGCCTATCTCGAGATCAGGTGTGGGCTGGTGGTCTCTGAGGTGATCTCTGAGATGATCCTGAGACAAAGATCCTGTGTCTATTTCCCAATGCTGGACACAATGCCAAGGCCTGACAACAGCCAATCATCAATTTTTAGTTTAACAAACACATGTCCAGCATTTTGCTTACTAGGCACTATTCTAAGTTCTTTATATTAACATATGGGCACTATTATTGGTAAGTTATGGATGAGGATATGAGGCATAGAGAAGCAAGTTACTTGCCGAAGACCACATAGCTATTAAGGGATGGAGCCAGCATTCCTTAATAAAGATTTCATACTTTTAACCACTATGCTATACTGCTGGAGAGCCATCCTCCAGGCCACCCCTTCTTACTCATCCCAACAGTGGAGTTACAAGACGTGACAAGAGGAAATGATCACCTCACCCCACCCCCACCCTACTGCCTCCACTGGGCCATCAGAGAATTAAGGAAGAGAGGTACCTGGGAGAAGAAGAAAACGAGGCGACCAAAATCAGAGTTAGGGAAGGAGGTAGAAAGTACAGAAGTTGGACATTAATGGGCTCAAAATGTTAAAAGTTTAAGCCTGTGTCTCCATGTCTTCTGCCTCATAGCAGCTTAAAGCTGACATCCAGAAATGCTGAGACATTCTAGCCAGAGAGCAGAGTGAAAAGAGCATCAGCTATGATCTTCAGAGAGCAAGCTGAACACACAGTGGGAGCCAATTAAAAAAAAAACTGATTAAAATATATTTTAAACTATTTTAATTGTTGTGTCTATCAGAGGGAGTAAAGTACTATTTAAAACGTAAAATCAGGGGCGCCTGGGTGGCTCAGTCGGTTAAGCGTCTGCCTTCGGCTCGGGTCATGATCCCGGGGTCCTGGGATCGAGCCCCGCAGCAGGCTCCCTGCTCGGTGGGAGGCCTGCTTCTCCCTCTCCCACTCCCCCTGCTTGTGTTTCCTCTCTCGCTGTGTCTCTCTCTGTCAAATAAAAATTTAAAAAAACAACAACAACGTAAAATCACTATAACCAGCCATGCTGCCATCTAAGAGAAAAATCCCTATTATTAAGAAATACATGTCTACATTGTTTCTTCCCCTTACAGAGGCTGGCAAGAAAAGAATGAGAAAATACAGAAATGTTAAAGCATCTATCATTCTTCTACGCTGTGAAAGGTAAGGTTGCAAACTGGCAATGAGTAGGCCCAACCTGGCTCACAGACATGTTTTGTTTGGCCTGCATAATGTTAGCCTGCACAGTGGGATTTTTCCCCCTCCGTGTTTTAAATTGAAAATAGTTGCCAACATATAAAAAAAAAAAATAGGCAAGAACCCTTTGACAGATGTATTGCAAATAAGTTCCACTGTGCCGCAGCCTGCCAAAACTCTCTTCGTTGTGAATTCTGATAAACAGAAGTTCCTAATCTTAATGAAATCCAATTTATCAATCTTTTCCTTTTTGGTTCTTTGTATGCCCTGTTTAAAAAAACTTTCTGTGAAATTCATGAAGATATTACCCTATACTTTATTCCAGAAGCCTTATTTTTTACCTTTCACATTTAGATCTATGGCCCATATTGAATTAATTTTTGCACACGGTAGGGATCCAGGTTCATTTTTTTCCACATGGATATCTAATTGTTCCAGCACCATTTATTGAAAAGACCATCTTTTTCACCCACTGAATTATGGTAACAACTTTATTGTAAATCAAGGGATTATATGTGTGTGAATGTGTTTCTGGGATCTCTATTCTGTACTATTGATCTGTTTGTCTAACATCTGCAAAAATACCATGCTCTTAATTACTGTGGTTTTATAGCTAGTCTTGAAATCTAGTAATATAAGTCCTCCAACTCCGTTCTTCTTCAAGATTATCTTGACTATTCGTTGGGATGAAAACTTAAAATTGGTCCATGTACGTTATACCTCACTAAAAAAGTAGGTAAAACAAAACAGACTTTCTGGGGGGTAAGGCAGAGGAGATATTGAGCTCCTCTCAAGGAATTAGAAACCTAGCAACACAGGGGCCCGTATGGCAATAATCTAGACCTGCCCTCATAAATGGGGTATGCCAGCTCAGACCTGTCGCAGTCCCTGCCTATGGCTCCCTACCACTGTGACGCATAGGCCAGCGCCACTTCTCATCTTACTCTGACTCACTTCACTAATTTACACTGCTGCTCGGATCCTGGAGGTATTTAAATTAATGGACTAACTTAGCAGAACCTGTTCATGTAGCTCTGACCATGTGAAGGGGTGTCCCTGGCAGTGATGGGAGAGAAGGCTACATTGTTCTGAGTTAATTGAGGGGAAATGAAGGAAGCCTCAGGGGCTCCCCTGGAGGTTTCACAACACGGTCACTATTAACATGTGGGGCCAGACCATTCTCTGTGGTGGGGGTTGTGCGATGCACTGTAGGATGTTAGCAGCATTCCTATCTTTAACGGCAGATGCCCTCCCAAGTTGTGACAACCAAAAACGTTTCTGGATATTGCCAAAGGTTCCCTGGGGGGAGAGGCAGAACTGCACCCAGTTGAGACCTACTGGCCCAGACCTAGCATAGAAACAGGAAGGGGAGAAAAGAGATCTGTAATGGGGTGTGGGCACTGAGTTAGAACAGAAATACTGGCAGGACCTCCCCAGTTCCCACCCGCCACCTTTCGTCTTCACTCAGAGAGCGCACCTTGCAGCTCAGAGCTGTGAACAGGTCGGCTGCAGCACAATCCACAAGGGGCATCTTTCACACAGAACACAATGTTAACAACGTCCCCTGGATATAAACTATATTCCATAAATTCTGCCCCTTTCCCACCCCACCCCATCTTCCATACACAGACACACAAATGCCTCGTGTAAATGACGTTCTGCCGGGAAATAGATGGTCCACCTATCAAACTAATTCCTAGGAAACATAGATCTGAGCCAGAAGTGACAAGGATAAAAACATCAGTTCCTCTGCCTCTCACAATCTCCAGAAAGACTGAGATGCAGGCTCTCACCACACATGGGTTGAGGTTCAAGTCAATTTCATTTGCATTTCAAAGGTCCTACATCACAATTCTCTGTATCTGTATTTAATTTTCTTTGCTTTCCTTTATTTCATTCCCCAAGCATTATCTTACTTCCCTTTGGCTTTCCTTCAGCCTTGTTGCTTTGAGTAAGTCTAATCCAGGGGTGGAGGCATGCACTCTGTTCCACAGTGGTGTACCTAGGGCAGGAGTGGTCCACGCCAGGTCCAAGAAACTGGGGTGCATTCTCTGTAAAAAGTTTAAAAGAAAAACTGTAACAGAACTGACCACAAGTCAGTCTTTTATTTTCAGCATGTGCCAGTGGTTCTAAACTTGTTTAGACACTGGCCAATGTTAAAATGCACCCCCCCCAAACATTCTGTTGGTCTATGTTCAAAACAATTACTGTGGTTACTGTTGTTAATATATATATATATATATATATATATATATATAACATTTACTCTGTGATTGAAAGACAAATGCAATGAGAAAATCGCTTAGACCTGCCAACACCAATGTCTGCACTTCCAAAACACCTATTTTAAAAAACAGTATGGCAGTATTCTTTGAAGTTGGAGTTTGCCACAGAGATGCTACACTTGGGAGCATTTCTCCCCCAGACTCAGGGATTTTCGGAATTCTTAAATAAATTCAAATGAGAACTCATCTTCCAAACAAATCGGTATTTCAGCTTCCTTTCCAAACTCTTCATTCCTGAACTTCGTTAAGCCTTCCTGCCAAAAAAAAGAGAGGAAAAAAGGAACAGAAAAGCCCTGCGCCTTTCAGTCACCTCAGCGCCCATTATCTCCCCCAAAAGGAAATAAGTGAGGATGGAAAATGTCTCACGTCATCCAGTGGAGCTCCTGCCTCGCAGGGTTTAGTCCCTTGTGCTCTGGACTTCAGGCCTTTGTCCAAACACATGCCACAAGATGTGTAACAAATCAAATGAACAGGTTTGGTTCATGTCAGAAGCACTAGTTTAGTCTTCCAGTGAAGACTCTTCTACCTCCTTTCTAGGAGGCAGAAAAAAATGGAGAGAACACATATCACTCCTTGAATATTAGTGAAGTGACTTCATGCGTTTGTGCTTAAATCTTGAAAGAGGCTAGGATTTCAGGATGCTTTATGCCTTCTTATGACATGCATTCCCACCCAGCCCCCGTGCCCGACTCTGGCCACTTCCTCCCCTCCCCTCCACACTCCACTGGCTCCTCCTTCCAGAGGAGAATCTTTTGCAGTTGCCAGAATACACCATGTTCTTGTACTGCCTTGCCTTAACATATGCAGCTCCCTCTGCCCAGAACACCCTCTTTTTCTTAATTAATGCCTATCCCTTTTTTAAGACTCTTCATGAAGCTCTCCTGGATCCCCCCAGTCTGAATTAGATGTCCCACCCCCACACCGTGTGTTCGCAGAGTCAACTGGCCTTGTGCCTCCTGGTGGACAATGTGCCCACTACAACTTTTTCCTCCTGAGCTGACAGGGGGACCACATTTCCCAGTCTCTGTCACAGTTAACTGTTGTCATCTGAGCTCTGGGAAATGAAGTATGCATAGAAGTGATGTGTAGCACTTCAGTGAAGAGAAATTTTATCTTTCCTACAGTATCTTTTTTTTCTCCACACACACTGGCTAAAAGGAGGAAGATGAAAGCACACATGAAAGGAGTCTGGGTCCCCACATAACCACAAAGAAAATGGGGCAACTAAGAACATCCACTTTGTACTGTAAGGTGAGAAATACACATCCATTGGGTCAAACCACTCTACTCTTGGGGTTCTTTGTTACAGCAGTCAGCCTACCCTCATACATCTTAGTAACTGTCCCACACTGCACTGCAGTTCCTGTGCAGGGGTTTGTGAGCAACTTGAGGGAAGGGATTCTGTATTGTAGGTCTCACCTCCAGCTCCCGACATAGTGTTCGATACACAGCAAGAGCACGGCAAGTATCTGTGGAGGGAAGGTCAGGAGAGGGAACAAACTCATGACTGGACCCTGTAGCACAGGAGAAAGTCTGCCCTGGGAACCTTTTGATCCTTTGCTGTCAATTAACTGAGACCTAGATGAGTCCATGTTGCCTCTCTGCACCACGGTTTCTTTGGCTGTAAAATGAAGTTAGCTAGAGCAGCAGTTCAGTAGTAGCGGGCATCAGTATCACGTGGAGGGCTTGTCATCACGAACAGTGCCAGGCCCACTTCCAGAGTCCCCGATTCATTTATTCTCCAATGATAAGTTCCCTAATGACGCTGATACTGCTGGTCCGGGGACCACATTTTGGGAACCACTTGCCTAGAGGACCTCAGATCTCTTTTATCTCCAAAATGAGGGACACAGTGATCCTCACCAGTGCTTGGGAAAGGTCAGGGTCAGGTGATCTCCAGTGCCCAAGTTTATAAGCCAGATCATAGATCATTTTTTCCAGAGTTCATTTGGTATTCAGAACTACCAGATTACTAGAAATATCCCATGTGTAGTCCACCATATACATTCACCCTACAGAATAAAACCCCCATATGATAGGAGACTGGTAGACTCCTAAAATTATTCAAATTTTAAAAGTAAGAAACTGCAACTGGGATGACAGATTACTTGGTGGGGCTCTCAAGCCCACTCTTCCTGATCCCTCCCCC
The DNA here is from genome assembly GCF_003265705.2 of Callorhinus ursinus. Classification (NCBI taxonomy): domain Eukaryota; kingdom Metazoa; phylum Chordata; class Mammalia; order Carnivora; family Otariidae; genus Callorhinus; species Callorhinus ursinus. The sequence goes on from NW_027397078.1 coordinate 30,633,181, forward strand.
TTCACCCCTACTCCAGCTAAGGATGTGATGATGGGAACATTTTTGAACAAAAAGAATACTGACAGGATGAAGCAAATTACCTGGACCCCACATTAAGTCAAGTTTTCAATTCAGTGGATCTTTAAAATGCACTCTTAGGCATGATCTCCCATGATCGCCCAGTGTTGACCATGTACAGATGTTTAAGGGCCTACCGCAGATCACTAGGAGGTAAAAATAATAAAATCTCAGACTTTAATTGGGAAGACCTCCAGCTCTTTCCCACAGCACTTCCAGGAAATGCACAAGAGCAAATGCAGGCCACAACATATCGACACCAAGACTCCATAAAAGCCACACTTAGTTGTCATACATTTATTTTTAACATAGCACCCCAGTTTCACATCATGTACATTTTCCAAAGTTGGAGATTTTTAACCTATTATGTTCTTCACAAACTTTCCAACAAGTGTGAAAAAGAGGCAATAAGGTTAGAGTCTACAAGTCACAATCCAAATATAGGTTACCCTATATTTATTTATGTTTAAGATCAATATACATAATGTTCCCAAGGCCTAGCAAATGAATAAGACTCTGGCTAATTAAAATATTAACACAACTTGTTAGCACAGTATGAAAAGAGAGAAGGCATCAAATATATACTTTGCTGTTACTCATTTTACTGTTCAATGTACCTGTAGTGAAAAAATATACACTTTTACTCTCAAGGTTAAAACAGACCATCAGCTCATCCTCTCGCCGGGCCCACCCACTGGAATGAAGCCTGGAATGGCCCCTCCCGCCTCTGGCTTTCTTGAACATCGTATTTGCGCTGAAGACAAAAAGAATGGTGTGCTAAAGAAAAGGGTACACCCGGTTCCCAAGATAGGTACAGGTGAAGTCCTCATATAAGTTGCCTTGAGACAAAACAAAAACAACAAAACTCAGCTGATTCAGTCGCCATACGACAGGGTGCTTGCATCAGCTGCACCACTCTGAGGGCAGAGCTCTGCGAAGGACCTTTAGGATCCAGTCCTGTCGTCCAACAGAGTACTTTAGTGGGACAGAACTGGTCGCTGAATCTCCCTAGTGCGGCCCTCAAATTCCAATACAAGCCCTCTTGAAAGTCCCTTGTCCTCTGGTCTTCTGAGTCTTAAGCCCATTTTCTCCAACTTCCCACGGTCATGAACTTAAATTAGAGCAAGACAGGAGAACTCACAAAACACAAAAAAATAAACATTTTCCAATTGTTAAGAACAGAGCAAGGCTTCTGTAACTAGAACAAGTCCTCTCAGTTGAAACCCTGCCTTTATCATCACGTAGCTTAGCAAATGTAGACAATAACTATCTAAGCCTAAAAGCAATTGTGTACTCGGCATCTCTTGCTCACACTAACAGACTGGCTGTTTCAGGGAACATCTGTAAGGCAACCTCTGAACGCCTATTTTTGAGGAAGGCAGCAGCTCTTAGCCTCTGTGCTGCTTTTAAAGTCTGGTCCTCCATGTCTGTTCTTATGGCTGCTCTAGGGAGGGTCACAAAACTAGATGCATTTCTCACTGCAAACAGGCAAAGTGGGGTGGCGTGCAGAATAAGACTCACATGCAAACTGCCATCAGTGGCTGAACTGTTGGCATTGCTGGGCAGTAGCCTTCAGCCTGTGCCGAGAGGAGATGCCACCTCAGAATTCCAAAAACCCAAATTCCCACTTCTACTAGGAACTTGAACTACACTAAGTCATGATGCAAAAAAAGAACATAACAAAACACCCATCACTAAAGTGTAAATTCAAGAGATCCTTTGAAATCAGAGTTTTCAAAAGAGTACACCTGCAACAGAATAAGCCAGTTGAAAAGAGAAACCAAAGTCACTAGTGTTCTATTTATTTAACTAGAGGAGAAAAAGACCTTCCTTTTTCTAACTGATATTACATTTTGTTCATAATGTTTAAACCACAAGCTACTAAGTCTTACTTGTCAATAATATGGGAAGATCTGGTTGCTATGATATTGGGAATTCTTTTTTTTTATACTTTCAAAATCACATTCTTTTTGTGATGTTTAGTCAGGAGGTGTGATTGTAGTTTGTGTTGAACAAATGTTTTCAGCTGTAAGGTGTTATACTGTAACTGAGATCTTTCCAACTACTGCTTAGAAGAAGACATTTGCAAATGCCTGTCTTAATTGCAAGAAAAACACCCATTCCAGATGATTTTCTTATTAATCTTCTGCGTACAAATCTATTATTACCATGGTTGAGAGATCATTTAAGAAATAGACAAATTATCATTTATAAAGAGACTATAGAATCAAGTCACATATTAAGAGAAGAATGCTTTATGATAGTTCAGACACTGGTAGGAAATCAAAGAAAAATGCATGTTTTTGATTACTCCCCCTGGAATATGCTGAAATCGAAAATTTGCAACCCACATAACTAAAGATATATCGAAGAAAACTGAAACTTACTACATATTGAGTTCATTTCCATCGCAGTAGTCTATTTGAAAAACAAACCCCCATAAGGAATCCAAGAATGGAATCCATTCAAAGCAACAACTGTCAAAAGTTCTGCCAAGAAACTTGGAGTAATTTATTGCATCATGAAAGGTGAGGTGTTCAGAAGAACAAATAGTTCAATCATATTCTTCCCTTCAGATTTTATTTTTTGCTTCAATCCAAGAGAAATACCTAGATCTAAAACTCACTGAAACATGTTTTCAAACTTGAAGACTAAATAAATAAAACAACATGGTAAACAGAAGAAACCCTCCTAATCTATTTTTAGTATTGCTAGAGGCTCGACGACTTGACTCAGAATCTGTAAGATCAGCTGGCATTCCAACTCTGCCACTAGTTATCTCTCTAAAGATTCTGGGGCTAGAAAACGTAGTTTCTGATGGCCTTGGTTTCCCCACAAGCAAACTGCAGGGGACGGGTACAAGTGCTCTCAGCTCTGACGTCCTCTTCTCCGAGGGGAAAATGGGCATAGCTTCCAGCTAAGATGTCTCCCCTCCCAATCAGGCCCAAAGCACTTCTCTAGTATTTATAAAGCAGTTTGATCTTACCAACTGAAACAAGTGCAAGTATCTGCCTTGATTACAACATGCACCTCCATTCCAGATTATCTACCTCTTGGTTGTACTTCATGTCTGCTGGACAGGGATGTGGCAGAAGTAATACACCACTTACAAGAGACACCGAGGTACCCCATTAGCCTGCTATCAATCCCTACTGTGCTTTCATCATGGGACTATAGGACCCCTTTGGAGGAAGACCACTTAACAACAAGCTTATGAAACCCCCATGGATGGGGGCAACATCGACATTCTGTCCACTGAATTCTGCCCAACAAGTGGGTCTAATTTTGGAGAAGTTTTATAGAAGAGGTATAATGGTGATTTCCATAACCCAGCCTTCCTGTAAATCACACTGAAGGCTCACAGAAACATTAACAGGAGCTATAATCCTAAATTAAAAGTGCACATTCTGAGAAAACAGAGACATGGAAGAAGAGCACTAGTCAGGTAATAATAATAGTGTATATTGGGGTTTTTTTTAACCCACTTCTAAGCAACTAATACACTATGGTCACTGTTAAGTGCAGTCCAGGAGGGCACGTATTGCATGGAGCACTGGATGTTATACGTAAACAATGAATCATGGATCACTACATCAAAAACTAATGATGTAATGTATGGTGATTAACATAACAATAAAATTTAAAAATGTAAAAAAAAAGAAAGCTGGGTATAGACAATGATGTGTGCTTTAATGCAATGCTCATCTTAAAATATCAGTGAAACTATGCAACTCATGGGACTTTAACTGTCCAATGTGAGTTTGGTCCTTTAGTGAAAACCAAGCCAGCTAAACAAAACCCCAACCTCCTAATTTGTCTCACTCTGGCACTGACTTGATGGGGGGAAAACATATCAATATTTTTTAAATGTATACTAAAGACTAACATTCCTGAGCTCGTATGCCTCCTTACTGGACATGCAGTGCTATCTCGAGGGAGCGCACAGGTACTGGAAGATGAGGAGATGGAGCGCACACGCTGTTCTTTCCCCGGTGGAATGTAACAAAAGCTAAGCATGCTGTGGAATGTCTGCAGCAAGAACACTGCTGATCTCAGGACACTGGAAAAGAGGTTATGTCAAAAATCTGCACCGCCCATTCATAATCTTAGGAAGGGTTTAAAATGACTCCAAACCCCTCCCAGAGGGACAGAAAAGGCAACCAAAAGGGAAGGAAAGGGAGAATAGAGAAATAGTTTAAGTTCTAGGATTTTCAAAATCAAATCAAAATCTTTTCACATGCACAGGATAGAATCAATAATTTGTTTTTCTTTGGGAAAACATCATCTGATTGAGCCTTTCTCTTCTGCCATTAAGCTATTGATAAAGTTTGCAAATAAAGTAAGGAAGCATTAAATAAACACCTCCTTATTCTAAAAGCTGTCAACTCTACTGAAACTGAAGGCTTAATCCCACACTGCAAACCTATCCTAAACCACCTCAAAAAGGACCGAGGCACACCCCACACCTCTACTCTAAGAATGGGTAAATTAGCAAAATGCACGAGAGAGAGAGCATTTCCTGTAATCAGTCTCTCAAAGTGATGTGAAAGTGGGCGTGCCCTGATCCCTCTGGGGGTCAGTCACTTCCCACTTTCAACTTGAGCTTTCAGGAGGAGTGGGTGATCAAAACTTCCATAGGATACTGGCTTCGGCAATTTGAGCTCATGGTTTTACATCACATACACTGGAGTCAGCTGGGCTCTGCTGGACGGTACATAAACCAATCACTTCCCAAGGGTACACTTCACAGAGAATAAACACTTTTATATACAGAGTGAAGATCGGTTTTCTTTCAATAGTCCTTCATACTCAATACAATCACAATCCAGGTTAAAATAACAAAGACAAAAATAACTACCAGAGTTGTTGGATTGCTGGTAACAACCATTTCCCCTTCTTCTCCAGGGTGGATACCTGGGTTCAAGCAACAAATATTTAACAGTCCAAACAGTCTCTTCAGCCTTTCACATCTGATGTGTGGTTTCCAAATTCATGCATTTAGAAACATGTTATCCCATGCAGGATAAAAGTAGCGATCTGGCAACTATTTATTTAATTTGATTGAGTGAGGCGGTTAAAGTGGATTGCTCTTACCCAAAAATTTACATGAAAGGACTGAATTCTGTGAGTTGATGGCCTAACTGGGCCAAGTTAAATAGATCATTGACAAAACTTCCACTTTACAGAGGTGCAAAGACCCAATAAATCTCTGCCATTCAACAGAAAACAATAGTTATGTATTATTTATAGCTAGGTACAATGTCAAAATGGCAATGGCACTAGAGAAGCAATTTTTGGCATATGGTGGCGGAGGGCACGGCGCCTGTCTAAATCTGATGCTCTTGTTTTAGTTTTTGCTTTTATTATCATCATGCCAAAGACTATCCAGTTGGAATCCCGATTATTCAGGAAACCAACCTACTATATTTGATATATACAAAAATAAAACAAGCATCCTGAAGGTACTAGGTTATGAGGTTTTATACAAATCATAAATTCTTTAAATAAATAATGCTCTAAATTGTTTTTAATTGCTAGAAGATTGGTTTTTGGTAAGGAGCAACATCTAACAACTTGAGGAAGTACTTAAGAATGGGAGATAAATTCCACTGAAATTACAATTTCAAGTGTAAGAATCAGCTGTATTTTTTCCACCAAAGTAAAACGTACAAGTGAAATACAAGAGAAAAGGAAATATGGATTATATTCCGCTGCTCGCAGCTTTTCACAGTCCTGGACATCTATGACAAGTAGTTGGGTTGAAACATTCAAAGGAAAGATCTTGGCAGAAAAAGTCACCCACTGTTACTTGAGTCTTGGGGGTTACAACACAGTGACTGGACGAAGTTGTTCCAATTGGTTTTCCAATGCAATCCGTTCTTGATGAACCTCCTGATTTGTACAAAACAGAGAGAAGAAAACAAAAAAGCAAAGGGGTCATTTCCTGGGTTCATCCCTACTTCATCAGATATTAAAAAGAAACTTGTAAGCAGACCCACAAATGCTGAAGTACCGGACAAGCAGACTAGAAGGAATCATATTTACAACTGGTGACTAGACAGAGGCAGCTTCACAATTTGTCATCTCGCAGCTCCTCTCTGAAGATGAGGAAATGAAACTGACTGACGCCACCCCCTACACCTCAATCTCACTGGCAGTTTTAACAGGATCAGTGGCTGGCAGAAGTCAATGTTAAAAATCAAAAGACAGAGACTGGGAGAGAGCAGAAAAGCAAAAGCAGAATGCTAATACTGAGAGGTGAGCCAGCAGGACTCAATTTCTAGCTGTGATCTCTCATTTCTAGTCCAGCACCACACCCTGCCGGGTCTGAGGGATGAGCAAATGCACTGGCCATCCCTCTGCCAAAATCTCGCCTTGGCTCCTGCACAAAATACAGCTGAAGGTATGACTGCATGGCTAAAGGCAGGGAGAAAGAAAAATAGGATCAGCCACCTGCTATTTGGGAATTCAAACTTTCGGCCCCAAAGCAGATTTATTGGCAGGAAGAGAGGGGACACTTAAAGACATTCGTAAGTAGAATCAGTTAAGATGGGAAAGAACTCTGTAGGAAGGCTTAATTCTGAGATGCCCCAGAAGAATCAACATGCTAACAGTCCAAACAGAATTCAGCAAGCGTTTGTTCACCCTCCCCCCTACCCAGCCATCTAAGAGTCTTTGATTAACTGTCTACTATGGGCCAGATTCTGCTCTAGGTGTGACGGTACCAGCAAAGAACAAGATGGATCAGACCAATGCCCTCACAGGCTTTATACTCAAATGGCTAGAGGAAGACAATAAAGAACACGATACCTTCAAAAGGAAATAAATAAGATGAGGTAATAGAGGAATCTGGAAGACAGGTAGAACAGTTGGTCATGGAAGGCTTCTCAGAGGTGATGCTATCTGAGCAGAGACTTGATTGAACTGAGGGGTGAGCCATATGAAGAATGGGGGAAGGAGATTCAGGGAGACAAAATGGCAAATACAAAGGCCCCAAGGGAGGGAACAAATTTGGTGTGTTTGATACCAGAAAGGCCTGTGTGACCAGAGGAGAGGCAGTCAGGAAGACACTGGCAGGAGCTGAAGTCTGAGAGTTAGGCACAGACCTTGTGGACAGAGTCAGGAGTGTAGACACCATTCACAGTACAGGGGGATAGCATTGTGGGTTTTGAATCAGGGAATGTATGTGGCTTAATTCAGAATTCAAAATGTTCACTCTAGCTACTGTGTAGACAGTGGACTGTAGAGTAGGGCAAGAGTGCAGGCAGGGAAGAGTTGCAAGGTTACTGCATGGACCCAGGTGAGAAATGAAAATGGCTCTGGTCAGGGTAGCAGCCATAAAGATGGCAAGAACTGGATGAATTCTGGTTTTGTTTTGTTTTTTTTAATTTAGAACTGACAGGACTTGCTGATAAAGTTGACGTAGAAAAGAAGGAAAGAGATTTGGGATCAAGCAAGTGGGTGGTTAGTAAGTGGTACTGAGAACAAGATTAGATGAGAAATAGGCATTTCAAAGGGACGGTTGGGAATGAAGCGTCTGAGGTGTGTATTAGATATATTAAGAGAATATGTTGAGTAAGCAGTTGTAATTGCATGTCCAAAGATCAGAGCTAAGAGAAGTAAGGTTTGAGACATAAATTTAGGATCACCAGGCTATGGATGATGATCTTCAAAGCCCTGAGATTGTGTTATCATCTAGCAAAAGAATACAGACAGAGGCTGCAAGTGAAAGATGGAACTGAACATACACAGCATACTCATTCCTTACTAGAACTCCACTAAAACAATGAAAAAGTTTTTTAAGTCACAAACACAAAAAAACAAGAAAAACAAAAGGAAAGAAGTGACACCAATACAATTTGCAAGCAGGAAGGCAAACTGATGAATGGTAAATGACTCAGCAAATCCAAGCAAAATAAATGTGGGCATTCTACCAGTTGTTACATCGCTGCATGGTGGGGTCTGTCCGTAAAGTGACCCAAATACCCCTTTATTCAAGGGTCCTGCATCTGTAAACTGACTTAGCCTGGAAATTGACTGACAGGCTGTGACTAAAGTTCTATTGTGATGATTCTTCAGACTTCTTTTCACTCGAGCTAAAACATTTTCACTCATACAGATCAAGGAGAGAAAACTAAACCTAAGCTAAGCACAGGGACAAAACAAGAACCCACTTGATTTTACACAGAAGAGTCCCTGAAAGACTCAAGCTGGCAGTGCCAGATACCTTCGTAAGTGGAAGCGGAAGAGGGGAGGAGGATGGCTAGAGTAAGTGTTGGGTGAAAGTCCGCTTCAGGAGCAATTAGCTCCCCAGCTTCTTCCTGCTACCCGGGCAGAATACTGAAGATTTATTCCTTGAAAAGGTAAAACACAGGGCCTCTTGATTAGCAGTACAGAGACACAGCTGAGGACAAGATACTGGACTGGAACTAAGGAGATTAAATGAATATCCTAGATACTAAGACCCACAGCCCTCTCTCTCCACTGAACCAGGTCTTTCCCTCCATGTAGGAAACTTAAAAAAAAAAAATCTCTCTGGAAATTCTATCAGATTAAAAAGAAAGCACCAATGATACTGCCTTGGGAGGATCCCCAACTATACAGCCCAACCAGACTGTTGGAAGACTGAAGCTCAAAGTTGACAAGCCCAACATGCTATGCACTTCCAGGGAGCATCTGCATCCTCCTCCCAAATATAAGCAAAGGATCATCAGATATTGAAGGAAAGCATCTAATAAGAAATAACGTAGCAGTAAAATAGAAAAGTATTCAGGAAGAAGACAAATACTACCATTGATAAAAGATATTACAACAATGAAATGAGAATAGGATACCTTTAAAAAGAAACAATTAGAGAACAAAAAATGAACTCCTGGTTATTAGACAACAAAACTTAAAATTAAGTAAGTCTCCAGAAATGGACAAAAAGACAAAAATAAAGAAGAGAAGGACAGAAAACAGAAGATAAAATATGAAAATATTAAAATACCAACAAGCTAAGAGTTCCAATGTCTGAAAAATATCAGCAAGCGAAAACAGAGAAAATGGGCGGGGGGTGGGGAGGAGAAACATGGAGAAAATACAATAACAAAAACCAAGAAAACCCTCGGAACTGAAGAATGTGGGTTTCCAAATTAAAAGGGCTTACCAAGAAGAAAGAACACTGTATGAAAATGATCTACACCAAAGCAAAGTAAGAGGGGAGAAAAACAAATAAAACACACACCAAAAAAGTTCATACACAAAGATTCATAAAACAGAATGAACTTTGACATTTAAAAAAATCTTTTTCATTACATGGTAAGAGTGACTTTTTTTAGCATACAGTTCTATAAACTTCAACACATGTATACATTTGTGTAACTGCCACCAACCAAAAAGCTCCCTGGTACAACTCACTGATCTATAAACCTTCACCTTCATGCACAACCCCTGGCAACTACCAGTCTGTTTCCCAGCACTATAGTTTTGTCTTTTCAAGAAAGTCAAATAAAAGGGATCAAACAGTATAAAACCTTTCGACCCTGGCTTGCCTCACTCAGTGTAACATCTTTGGAGTTTCATCCAAGTTGTGTGTATCACTACTTTTACTGCCAAGTACTATTTCATCGTGTGAATGTACCACACTTGACCTATTCATCCTCTGAAGTACATCTGGGCTGTTTCCAAGGTTTGGCCATCACATAAAACTGTTAATGAACATTCATGTACAGACTTTTGAGTGAACACAAGTTTTCATTTCACTGGTGGATACCCAGCAGTAGAACTGCTAGATCACATAGTCAGTGCATGTGTAACTTCCTAAGAAACGGCCAAATGATTTTTCAGAGTGGGGTACCATTTTGCATTCCTATCAGCGCATGAGAGTCCCAGTTGCCAGCACCCGGTGGTGTCATTATTTTCTGTCTTAGCAATTCTACTATGTGTGTGGTGGTACACGATCAGTTTTAATTTGCATTTCCCTATGGCTAATGATGCTGAGTATCTTCTCACGTGTTTATCTGCCATCCTTATATCCTCTTTGGTGAAGTGTCTGTTCAAGTCCTTTGAGTTTCTGGAGTTTGGAGAGTTCTTGAGTTTGGAGAGTTCTTTATATAATCTGGATACAAGTCCTTTGTCAAATATGTGGGCTGCAAATATTTTCTCCCAGTCTGCAGCTTGTCTCTTAATTCTCCTGACAGTATTCTAGGCAGAGCAAAAGTTTTTAATTTTGATGAAGTACAATTTAATTTTTCTGTTCTAGGTTACGCTTTTGGCATCATTTCTAACACCAGGTCATGCAGACTTTTCCTATCTTTTCTTCCAAAAGTTTTATACCTTTATGTTTTATGTTTTCATCTATGACCCACTTCAAGTTAATCTTTGTATAAAGACTTAGGTTTCAATCACGGTTCGTTTTTTTTTTCACATATGGAGGACCCATTGTTAGAAAACAACTGTTGAAAAGACTATCCCCTTTCTCAATGAACTGATGCTGCACCTTTGTCAAAGACGGAATGGCTATATTCATGTAGTCTACTTCACAATCCTCTATCCTGCTCCACTGATCTATGCATCAATCCCTCCGCCAAGCCCATATTGTCTTGATTACTGAAGCCTGATACTAAAGTGATTCCTCCAACTTTGTTCTTCTTTTCCAAATTTGTTTCAGCTATTCAAGTTCCTAGGCCCTTACATAAAAATTATCAGATTAGCTGATCTATACCTACAAAAAGTCCTGCTGGCACTGTGACTGGCATTGTAGTGAATCTGCAGATCACTTTGGAGAAAAATAACATCACTACTATGTTAAGTCTTCCAATCCACAAAAAGCAAACATGTCTCTCAATTTATTTAGGTCTTGGATTTCTTTTAGGAGTACTTTATAGTTTTCAATATTCACAACCTATGTGTTTTGATGAATTTATACCTAAGTATTTCATTTGGAGGAGGGTGGCAAGATATTGTGAATGGCAGTGTTCTTCATATTTCTGTTACCAATTGTTCATTGCTTACATAAAAGAATATGATTGGTTTTTGTGTGTTGACCTTGTATTCTGTAACCCTCACAAACTCAATTAGACGATGGAAATTTAAAAACCAATTCAATTTGCAATAGTGTCACAAAAAATTAGGAATAAATTTAACAAAACACATGTAATATGTGTACACTCGGGACTGCTAAGAGAAATTTCACAAGATATAAATAATTAGAAAGATGTACTCTACCAACAGATTAGGAGACTCAACACTGTTTAGATTTTGATCCTCCTTAAACTGATCTATAGATTCAAATGAATCCAGTCATAATCCTAGCATGCTATTTTGTAGCAAATGACACAATGATTCTAAAATTTATATGAAACAAGGGGCCCAGAATATCCAAAGGAATCTTGAAAAAGAAAAGCACGTTGAAAAATTTATACTACCTGATTTTCTTACTACAAAGTAACAGTAATCAAGATTGTGTACTACTGGTGTAAGAATCAACAAATAGATTAAAGGAACAGAGTAAGAACCCAGGGGCACCTGGGTGGCTTAGTCAGTTAACCATCTGACGCTTGATTTCGGCTCAGGTCATGATTTTGGGGTTGTGAGACTGAACCCCATGTCCAGCTCCGTGCTCACTGTGGAGTCTGCTTGAGATTCTCTCTCTCTCCCTCTGCCCCTCCCCCCATTGGCGTGCTCTCTCCCTCTCTCTCTCTCCCCCTCTCTCTCTCAAAAAAAAAAAAAAAAAGGAGAACCCAGAAATAAATCTACACTTATACGGTCATTAGACTTTTGATGAGGGGACCAAAGTAATCCAAGAAGGAAAAGAAACTCTTTTCAACAAATAGTGCTAGATTAGATATTGATATAGGGAAAAAATAAACCTTGACCCTAATCTCAAACCATAAACAAAACTTAATTTGAGGTGGATCATAGACATTGGTGCAGCCACTATGGGAAACGCTATGAAAGTTCATCAAAAAATGACAAAATTACCAGGAGTAACATCAGCATCATGGCTGTATAAGACATCCCTTGTCCATGTCCCTCTGCCAACAACAACGGTGCCAAAAAAACCTGGCTTTCATTCATGGGCAAAGTGCCTTTGTGGGAGCTGTGGGATCCAGCACCATACATACACCAAGAGATCCACCCAGCCATGTATTGGATAATAGGCACACAGACCTCAGTCCCAGCTCTGGACCCTGCACTGGCCTCTGAACCAGCTCTAGTCCCTCTTAGCCACCATCTGGGAATCTATGGAAAACACTGTTTTAGACAATCACCCATGGATGACAGCGCCTTGGTGGAAGTCCAAATTTCCAGGAGAGAAGTTCTAGCACAATGCTAGAGCAAAAAAAAAAAAAATAGTTTGGATGCACTGGAGGAGATAAGAGGAACTGTAAGATTTTACTTATATCACCCTCCTCCACAAGGTAGCACAGCTTAGGGCCGAGAGAACTTCTCAGCCCATGATTTCCCCCATGGGGGAAATAGGAGTGTGAGGGTACACACCCACCTTCCCAGCTGTGTGGGACACTGCCAAAGAGGCTCAATTCTCTCTTGCCCCGTCCAGAGTACTGAATTATGAACTGCATGACCGAGAGACAGAAAGTAGCTGGGAGAGCAGCAGAAAGGACCCTCAAAAGGTATTAAAGGAAACATGGATCCTACAAAATGTGTTGCAGGACTCATCAAGAAGCCTACTCATGAGCTTCTGGGGGTCCTCCAACTGCCCACAGGGTACTTTTCAGCATACCTCTAGCCTTACTCTCTCTCTCTCTCTCTCTCTCTCTCTCTCTCTCTCTCTCTCACACACACACACACACACACACACACACACACACACACACACCTATCCTGTACCAGATACCTATTCACACTCCCTAGGCAGCAAACTTTGGCAGGTGGCTGGTGAGCACATGCAGAAAGGCTGTGCTGGCTCAAATCTGTGGGTCATGGAGAGACCACGAAATTGAGCTTTAGTGCCACCTTTGGGAAAACAAAAGAGAGGCTGCTAGCACTTGGCCTGGTGTTTTGCAGGCTCAGAAGGCATATAAGCTTAATAATTCTTCCACAAGAGGGAACAAAAAATGTCAAGCAGCTACATTCATAAAAGGTCTGAGAAAGCCTCAGAATCCCTAGCAGGACTGATGAAATGTACCTGTCTTCTGAAGGCAGTTAATAAAGACTGAAGGAAGTGACTGCTACTTCAAATATGAAGACAGCAATGCAAAATTTCAAGGAACATGAAAAATTAAGGAAACATGACACCAACAAAATACTGCAGTAATGTCCAGTAACCAAACCCAAAGACATGGAGAGCTGTGATTTACCTGCTAAAGAATTTAAAATAGCTGTCTTAAGAAAACTCACTGAACTACAAGAGAACACAAAAAGACAAAATCAGGAAAACCACATTATACAAACAAAATGAGAAGTCTAACAAAGAGACAGAAGTCATAAAAAAAGACCAAAGAGAAATTCTGGAGCTGAAGAATGAATGAAAGGAAAATTACAATAGAGAGCAAAAACATCAAAATGGATCAAACAGAAGAAAGAGTCTATGAGACAGAAGACAGAACTTTAAAATTATACAGTCAGAAGAGAACAACAACAAAAAATAATCAAAAAGAGTGAAGAAAGGCTACATTATCTATAGGGTACCATCAAAAGAAATAATATGTGATTTGCTGGACTTCCAGAAGTTGGAAAGAGAAGGGGGCAGAAAACTTATTTCAATAAATAATGGCTGATGAGAAATATGGATACAAGTCCATAAAGCTCATAGACCACCAAACTCAACTTAAAGAGATCCTCTTCAAGATTCATTATAATAAAACTGTCAAAAATCAAAGAGAGACCATCTTAAAAGCAGCAAGAGAAAAGAAGTTTGTAACTTACAAGCAAAGCCCCAAAAGGCTCTCAGCAGATTTCTCAGCAAGCACCTTACAGACAGGCCAGGATAGAGTGGGATAATATATTCAAAGTGCTAAAAGAAAAAAAAATGTCAACCAAGAACACTCTATTTGGCAAAGTAATCCTTCAGAAATGAAGGATTAAACGCTTTCCCAGAAAAACAAAAGCTGAGTGGGTTCATCAACATTAGACCAGCCTTGCCAAGAAAGCTGAAATGAAAGAATGCTAATCGGCAACATGAAAACATAAAAAAATACAACATACTGGTAAATGTAAGTATATAGTAAGATTCAGAATACTCTAATACTGTAATATGATGGGGTGTTAACCACTTAACTCTATTACAAGGTAAAAGGACAAGAGAATCAAAAGTACCTACGGCTATTTACAAATCAATCAATGTGATACATCACACATTATCAAGAGGAAGGATAAAAACCCCATGACTATCTCAATAGATGCAAAAAACACATATGACAAAGTACAACATTCATTCATGATAAAGACTCCCAACAAAGTGGGTTTAGAGGTAATACACCTCAACATAATAAAGGCCATCTAATGAAAAACGCACAGCTAACATCATACTCAATGGTGAAAAACTGAAAGCATTACCTCTAAGATCAGGAATAAGATGAGGATGTTTACTCTCACCACTTTTATTCAACATAGTACTGGAAATCCTAGCTGCAGCAATCAGACAAGAAAAAGAAATAAAAGGCATGTAAACCAGTAAAAATAAAGTAAAACTGCCACTATTTGCAGATGAGAATATGAGACACAGAAAACCCTAAAGACAGCACCAAAAAAATAAGAATAAGTGAATTCAGTGAAGTTGCAGAATACAAAATTAATATACATAAACCTCTTGTATTTCTAAATACTAATAATGAAGTAGCAGAAAGAGAAATTAAGAAAACAATCCCATTGACATTTGCATCAGAAAGAATAAAATAGCTAAGAATAAAATTAACCAAGGAGGTGAAAGACCTGTACTCTGAAAACTATAAGACACTGATGAAAGAAACTGAAGATGACAAAAACAAATGGAAAGATATTCCATGCTCACGCATCAGGGGAACAAATATTTTTAAAATGTCCATACTACCCAAAGCACTCTACAGATTCAATGCAATCCCTATCAAAATACCAACAGCGTGTGCCTGGGTGGCTCAGCTGGTTAAGCGACTGCCTTTGGCTCAGGTCATGATCCTGGAGTCCCGGGATCGAGTCCCACATCGGGCTCCCTGCTCAGCGGGGAGTCTGCTTCTCCCTCTGACCCTCTTCCCTCTCGTGCTCTCTATCTCTCATTCTCTCTCTAATAAATAAATAAAATCTTAAAAAAAAATACCAACAGTATTTTTCACAGCACTAGAACAAATAATCCTAAATTTCACATGGAACCACAAAAGACCTCAAATAGCCAAAGCAAACTTGAGAAAGAAGAACAAAGCTGGAGGTACCACAATCCCAGATTTCAAGATATACCACAAAACTGTAGTAATCAAAACAGTGTGGTACTGGCACAAAAAGAGACACATAGATCAAGAGAACAGAATAGAGAGCCCAGAAATAAACCCACTTATAGGGTAAATTAATCTATGACAAAGGAGGCAAGAATATCCAATGGGAAAAAGTTTCTTCAATAAATGGTGTTGGGAAAACTGGATAGCTACATGCAAAAGAATGAAATTGGATCATTTTCTTACACTATACACAAACATAAATTCAAAGTGGATTAAGACTAAATGTGAGACCTGAAACCATAAAACTCCTAAAAGAAAACATAGGCAGTAATCTCTTGGCTTTCAGCCTTAGCAACATTTATGGATATGTCTCCTGAGGCAAGGGAAAATAAACTAATAGGACTATACCAAAATAAAAAGCTTGTGCACAGCCAAGAAAACCATCAGCAAAAAGGCAACCTAATGAATAAGGGAAGATATCTGCAAATGATTTATCTGATGAGGGATTAATATTCAAAATATATAAAAGACTTATACAACTTATACGATACCAAAACAAAACCCAATCCAATTAAAAAATGGGCAAAGGACCTATTTAGGTCATTTTTCCAAAGAAGACATACAAATGACCACCAGACACACATGAAAAGATGTTCCACATCTCTAGTTATTGGAGAAAGGCAAGTCAAAATCACAGTGCAATATCACCTTACACCTGTCAAAATGGCTAGTATCAAAAAGATATGAAATAACAAGGGTTAGTGAGGATATGAAGAAAAAGGAACACTCATGCACTGTTAGTGGGGATGCAAATTGGTGCAGCCACTATGGGAAACATATGAAGATTCCTCAAAAAAAGGAAAAAAAACTACCATATGACCCAGTAATTCCAATATTCAGTGTTTATCCAAAGAAAATTAAAAAACACTAATTCGAAAAGATATAGGCACCCCTATGTTTACTGCAGCATTATTTAAAATAGCCAAGATACAGAAGCAACCCAAGTGTCTATCAATAGATGAACAGGTAAAAACATGTGATACACACACACACACACACACACACACACACACACACACACGGGAATATTACTCAGCCATAAAAAAAAAAAATGAAATCCTGCGATTTGCAACAACATGGATGGACCTAAAAGGTACAATGCTAAGTGAACTATGTCAGACAGAGAATGACAAATACCATATGATTCCACTTATACGTGGAATCTAAAAAATAAAACAAATGAACAAACAAACAAAAAGGACTCTTAAATACACAGAACAAACTCGTGGATGCCAGAGAGGAGGTGAGTGGAAGGATGGGCAAAATAGGTGAAGTGGATTAAGAGGTACAAAATTTCAGTTATAAGATAAATAAGTCATGGAGATGAAAAGTACAGCATAGGGAATAGAGTCGATAATATTATAATAACACTGCATGGTGTCAGATGGTGACTACACTTGTGGTAGTGAGTGCTGAGTAATATATAGAATTGCAGAATCACTGTGTTATACGCCTGAAACTAATGTAACATTGTATTTCACCTATACTTCAATAATAAATAAATAAATAAAAAGCAAACCAGTATCATATGGGGAAGCAGAGTGCCAAAGGTGCTGGAGACTTGGTATTACTCCTCCTCTGCTCTATTACACAGTAGCTAAGTGACCATGGGCCGGTCACACAGATTTCAAGGGCCTTGCTATGCCCATCTGTTGAAGGAGGGTTTCCAAGCTCCCTTAAAGCTCTGAAATTCTATGATTTAGAATCCTAAAAATCAAGTACATAAAACATTAATAGGCACAATGCTAGAGTGACAAGCATCCAGTTAATACTTTTAGGAAAAAAAGTGAGGTAGTAACTTTTAACAAGAATTAATACAATGAGGGCAATAAAAATTATTTCACTCCTGAACAACCAACAGGTCAAAGAAGAAATCAAGAATGATCTTGAAACAAATGAAAATGGAAACACAACATACCAAAACAAATGACCAACAGGTACGTAAAAAGATGCCCAGCATCAGCAATCACCAAGGCAATGTAAATCAAAACCACAATGAAAGGCACGTGGCTGGCTCAGTTGGTGGAGTATGCAACTCTTGATCTCAGGGCTGTGAGTTCAAGCCCCACACTGGGTGTGGAGCCTACTTTAAAAAAAAAAAAAAACTACAATGAGATATCACCTCACACCTGTTAGAACGGCTATTATCAAAAAGGTAAGAAGAGATAAGTGTTGCCAAAAATGTGGAGAAAAGGGAATCCTTGTGCACTGTTGGTAGGAATGTAAATTGGTGCAGCCTCCAAGGAGAACAGCATGGAAGTTCCTCAATATTAAAAAAAGAACTACCACATGATCCAGCAATCCCACTTCTGGGTATCCAAATGAAATAAAAATCAGGATCTCAAAGGGATATCTCCACTCCCATGTTCACTGCAGTATTATTTACAACAGCCAAGCTATGGCAACATCAGTATCTGTCTACAGATGAATGGATAAAGATGTAGTACATACATACAACGGAGTACCATTCAGCCATAAGAAAGAAGGAAATCCTGTCATTTGTGACATGGATGGACCTTGTAGGCGCTATGCCAAGGGAAGTAAGTCAGACAGAGAAAGGCAAATACTGCATGATATCATCTGTGTGTGAAAAAGCCAAATTCATAGAAACAGAAAGTAGAATGGAAGTTGCCAGGAGCTGGAGGGGAAATGGAGAGATGTTAACCAAGGGTGCAAAGTTCCAGTTATAAGATGAGTCAGTTCTAGGGATCTAATGTACAACATGATGTCTATAGTTAGCAATACTACATTTCATACTTCAAAGCTGCCAAGAAAGTAAATCTTAAATGTTCTCACCACATAAAAGAACTGGTAATTATGTGAGGAGACAAAGGTATTAACAGTACTATGATAATCATATTGCAATATGTAAATGTATCAAATCAACATGTTGATACCTATACACAGTGTTAAATGTCAATTATATCTCAATAAAGCTGAAAAAGATAGAACTACCAAATATGATCCAGCTTCTGGGTATATATCCAAAGGAATTAAAATCAGTACCTTGAAGAGATTATCTGTACTCTCATGTTCACTGTGGCATTATTCACAGTAGCCAAGACATGGAAGGAACCTAAATGTCTACCAATGGACAAATGGATAAAGAAAATATATACACATACAATGGAATATTATTCAGCCTTTAAAAAGAAAGAAATTCAGCCATTTGAAACAACACAGATAAACTTGGAGGACATTACACTAAGGGAAATGAGCCAGACACAGAAGGACAAATGCTAAGTGACACCACTCATATGAGGAATATACAACAGTCAAACTCCTAGAAGGAGAGTAGAGAATGGTGGTTGTCAGGGGCTGGGGGAAATGGGGAAGTACTATTCAAAGGGTACAAAGTTTCAGTTACACAGAATGAGTAAGGCCCAGAGATCTACTATACAGCATAGTGCCTACAATGAATTACACTGTAGTATATAATTAAAAATTTGCCAAGAGGGCAGATCTTATGTTAAGTGTTCTTGTCATGTTCACAAAATAATAATGATGATAATAATAAGAGGGGGAAGAAAACTTTTAGATGTGATGAATAGTTTTATGGCATAAATTGTAGTGATGGGTCCATGGATATATAATTATCTTCCAACTGTATGTATCACATTGCATACATTAAATATGCATCGTTTTTTGTGTATCAATCATACCTCAATTAAAGTGGTTTAAAAAAGTAACTTAAGACCTAAATGCAAAAACTAAAACAATAATGGCTTTAAAAGAAAACATAGGAGACTATCTTCATAATTTAGATGTAGGCAGTTTCCTTATATAAGAAGAAAATAAGAACCATAAGAGAAAAATACCCGATAAATTAGACTGTTTAAAAATTAAAAATACCTGTTCTTGAAAAGATACAGTTAAGAAAATGAAAGACTGGAAGAAAACATTTATAAAACAGGTATCTGACAAAGGACTAGGAACCAAGATAATATAAAAAGCATCTACTTACAGTGCCACAAAAAAAGAGAAAAAACGATTTTTTAACTGGCCAGATATTTCGAACACTTCATAAAATAAAATATATGAAAGGTAAATAATTTTAATAAAAAATGCTCGGCAAAATTAAGCATCAAGGAGATGCAAAATAAAAACTAAATCACCACAGGATCAACAAGAATTAAAAGACCACCACCAAATGTTGGCAAGGATGTGGAATAACAGGAACTCTCACACTCTAGTGGGAGGAGTGCAAAATGCTACAACCACTTTGGGAAAAGCTCTAGTAGTTTCTTTTCTTTTTTTCTTTTTAAAGATTTTATTTATTTATTTGACAGAGGGAGAGAGAGGAGAGAGAGAGAGAGAGAGAGCGAGAGCACAAGCAGGGGGAGCGGCAGGCAGAGGGAAAGGGAGAAGCGGGCTCCCCGCTGAGCAGAGAGTCCGACGACGTGGGGCTCGATCCCAGGACCCTGAGATCATGACCTGAGCCAAAGGGCAGATGCTTCACTGACTAAGCCACCCAGGCACCCCAAGCTCTAGCAGTTTCTAATAAAACTAATCACATATGTTCGCCACATTACCTACTAATCCAAATCTTAGGTACTTCCCCAAGAGAAATGACGACATATTTCCACACAAAGACTTACTCAAGAATGTGGTTTTCTTCAAAATAGCCAAAAACTAGCAACAGCTCACATGTCTATTAATAGAAGAACTGATAACGAAATTGTAGAATAATCACTCAATGGAATACTATCCAGCAGTAAAAAGGAATGGATTACTGACACATGCGTTATCAATGATTCTCAAAAATGTAATACTAAGTGAAATAAGCTTTACATAAAAGTACGTGTTAGGGAACACCATTTATATAAAGTTACAGAATAAACAACATTATGACATAACAAAGTCAGAACAGTGGTTGCCTGTGTGCATGGGGCAGGAACTGACAGGGAAGGAGCATGAGGGAGCCTTGTAGGATGATGGTAATGTTCTGTATCTTGATAGGGGTTTGGGTTCCATAAGTATATGCATTTGTAAAAATTCAGCAAATGGCACACTTAGCATCTGTGCATTCATTCTATGTAAAACTCACATCATCAGAAAAACCTGTAAAAATACTGAACTCTAGTTACTGATCTGCATGTTGCAGTATTTAGGGGATGCATACAGATGTCTGCAATTTACTGAAAAACATGTTAAAAATAAGGTAGACTGAGGAACAGAGGGGTAGATATGTGATAAAACTAATAAAATGTTAAAAGAGTTGGCTATAAACGTATTTACCATAGGATTCTTTCACCTTTCTTGTATGCTTAAAAATGTTCATAATAAAATATCGGGGCAAAGAGGGAGTAATAAAAGAGAAATCAAAGAAGGAAGAAATAGCACAGAATGCTAAGGAAGAAGCACCAGGAAGGGAGGGAAGGAGGGAGAGAGGGAGGTAGTGGAAGGAACAGGAAAAAAGTATAGTAGTCCAAAAGTCAGTGAGAAAGGCCATTTCAGAGGAGGCAATGGCCAACTGTGTAGAATTCTTTTGAAAATTCGAGTAACATTGAAACAGGCCCATTGGATTTGGTTGTAGGAGGGGTGTGAATGGAGTAGAGCAAAGCCACATTGAAGTGGAGAGAGAGAGAGCTGTTGGTGAGGAAGGAGAGTAAATGAAAACAACTCCTAAGAAACTAGCTGGGAAGGAGAGCAGAGAGAGGGGGCTGCAATTGAAGAAGGATGTGCAGTCAAAATAATGGACAATACTGGAGCACGTTTATGTGGATGGGATTGATGCAGTAGAGAATCAGGGGATGCAGTAGGTAGAACTGTGTCCCCCAAAATGATACGCTTAAAGTCCTAACTCCCAGCACCTGTAAATGTGACCTCACAGAGAAATAGGACCTTTGTGAATGTAATTTAATTAAAATGTGGTTATGCTAAACTAGGGCAGGCTTTAATTCAATGACTGGTGTCCCTGTAAGAAGAGGACACAATAAGAGGAATTTGGACACAGACACAGAGAGACCCAGAGAGAAAACCATGTGACAGTGAAGACAGATATTGGAATAACACATCTGGAAGCCAGGGAACGCCCAGGATTGCCGGCCACTACTAGAAGCAAAGAAGAAAGAAGAATTCTCCCCTAGAGCCTTCAGAGATAGAGCACAGCTCTGCTGACACCTTGATTTCAGACTTCTAGCCTCCAGAGTTGTGAGAAGTGATTTCTGGTACTTTCAGCCACCAAGGTTATAGTATTTTGTTATGGCAGTCCTGGAAAACTAAAACAGGGAAGATGAATGGTGAAGAGAAAGAGGTGGTAAGGAGAGAGGTGATGTTCTTGAGAAGGTGATATGGAACCATTTGCCCGCCAGAGGGTCGGGCCTTTGATAGTATCAGTGCTACCCTCTTCCACCTACGTAAGTATAGCATCATTCAGGGAGGATCTAAACAATCAAGGGCTCGTCCAGAAGCTTTCGGGAATGAAGAATGCTATAGACAGCCTTTGTAATAGATTCTCCATCCTAGTCACTAATACACAATATGTAGCCTGCATATTCAAGTTGCTAGTCTTCCTCTAAACATATAAGAACCAACCCATGAAACTTAAGTGCAGCAATTCTCTACCTTCCAAAAGAGGTTTGAGAACAAAGATGCAAGTCTTACCAACAGGAATGGAACCAGGTGCTCAGCCAATGGTCAAAACAAAACCACCAGAAGAAAAGCCTAGTAATCCAATTTTGGGAAGCTCCTTACCTTGAGCTGCTGTTGAAGTTCACTGTTCAGCCGGGCCAGCACTGCATTTGCCTCTTTATTTTTGCGGATAGCAGTTTGAATAGCCTTCTTCTGTTTGGAAGACTGTCTATAAAAAAGTACAAACAGTTCAGTGAAATAGAACTCAAAGGTCCGGACCCTTGTGGGTCAGAACACTCTGATTCATGAGAAGTGCTCAACTAACAAGGGGCTAATGTCACAGGGCTCCAAAAAGAAAATCATATATTCACAGGCAGGCAGGCAGGCAGACACATACACACCAAATGAAACAAATTTGTCCGGATGAATTATTTACACCTGAAGTACTTCCCATTTTATAACTTGAAAGAAAAGCTGTGAATTGGACCTTTTCAAACTCCGTATTCCATTTATTCCAAGACATTTTAATAAGTATTTCTTCCTGACAAACCACATTAACTAGAATGCCCTTTTTGTGTAAGCCTTAATGGTATTTAAAAGACCTGCAGGTGGCCCCTGTGGACAAGTCTGAAGGAAATGAATAGAACATTCTCTTTAGGAAAAATCCTACATTAACTTAGCCGGCCTATACAACTCTCCTTCATTTATTATTAGGCATGAATGCCTGAATGTGTCTATGTGTGTGAGGATGCTCAGGTATGTGCATATACCAGCATACATCTGTGGCACTTGAGAAAATGTTTTAATACCACTATTGCCAAATTAAGTCAATAGTAAATTCACAGAGCAGGTATAACTAGGGTGACCATATGTTCTACTTTGCCCATTACAGTCTCTGCTTACACTGTTTGACTGGCCCTAATTATTCTTAGAACCCTCTTTCTCCCTCAAAGCTGTCTACAGTTGGGATGATATATCAACACAATGGTATAACCTACAGCCTTATATCCCACAGCAAAAAATACCGAATTCGCAGAGCAAAAGGGCAATTTAAGTTCCCCTAGGAAAACAGACATATGTGCAATCCGTGAGACGTAGGTTCTATGCCGGGGCAACTTAACCGGAATGCAGTGACCATTGTGGAGATCTGATTAATATTCACTGAGAATATACACTATGCTACCCACTCTGCTAATCTGCAGAAGGCATACTCCATTCCCCAAGAAGTTGAAAGATTAATTTTTTCATCCATAAATAAGCATGGAAGAGGCTTTAAAATCTACTTTTGGAAAGATAAGGATTGGATTTCCAGTTTCAGGACAATGTGGAGTAGACATACTTCTCTCTACCCCACCAACTACAGTTAAAATCCTGGACATAATATATAAGACAAACATAAGATTACTCCAAAAAGTGGAGTGAAGAAGGCAAACCAGCCGAGGAACTCAGTACTCAGGGAAACACATAGCAGTGAATTCCCTGGGTTTTCTTTTTTGCTTCATATATCCCGGACTGGATGGTGGAGAAGTCAGCAATCCATAAATGTCAATAAGGGTAGACAATAAAAAGCCTCCCCCGACCCAAATCCTGCTCTCTCCAGACTTGGAAAGGGGCAGCCTAGGAAGATATAAATTAGACACAATATCTCTCCTGGACACAGATGCAAAATCTTTAACAAAATATTAACAAACAGAATTTAGCAATGTATTAAAAACTTATACACCATGACCAAGAGAGCTTTATTCCAGAGATGGAAGGCTGATTCAATATTCAAAAGTCAATCAGTGCAATCCACCATCCTAACAGATGAAAGAAAAAAATCACATATCAACTGATATAGAAAAATCACCTGATAAAACTCAATACCCATTCATGACAAAAACTCTCAGAAAACTGAATAGAGGCCAACTTGTCCAACTTGATGAAAAACTTCTACCAAAAAACTACAGCTGACATCATACATAATGAAAAACTGAATGCTTTCCCCCCTGAGATGAGGAACAAAGCAAGGATTTCTACTTTCATTACTATTTTCAACACAGTGCTAGAAGTCCTAGCCAACACAGTAATGCAAGAAAAGGAAATAAAAGGTACATATATTGAAAAGAATGAAACTGTCCCTATCAGCAGATGACATGATGGCCTACATAGAAAATTCCAAGGAATCTATAAAAAAATCCTCCGAACTAATAAAAATGAGTTTGGAGGAGAGAAGATTAACACAGAAAAATCAAAAGAACGGGGGCGCTTGGGTGGCTCAGTCAGTTAAGCATCCAGCTCTTGATTTTGGCTCAGGTCATGATCTCTGGGTTGTGGGATGGAGCCCGGCATTGGGCTCTGTACTCAGGGTGGAGTCTGCTTGTCCCTCTTCCTCTGCTCCTCTCCCTCCCTCTCTCTCTGATAAATAATCTTTTTAAAAAATCAATAGAATTTTGATACACTAACATTGAATACTTGGGGAAAAAACAAAAATACAGTATCATTTACAAAGTTTCAAACTGAAGTTCTTAGATATATCAAACATACACAAGATTTACATGCTGAAAACTATACAATAGTAATGAAAAATAGGATCAAAATAGAGAAATATTTATCATGTTCATGGATTGAATGACTTAAAATAGTAAAGATGCCAAATCTCCTCAGATTAATATAAAGGTTTAACACAATTCCCTTTTAAAAAGTTATTTATTTGTTTGTTTGTTTATTTATTTATTTGAGAGAGAAAGAGACACGCAAGAAGAACACAAGCCGGGGGAGGAGGGGCAGAGGGAGATGGAGAAGCAGGCTCCCTGCTGAGCAGGGAGCCCCACGGGGCACTTGATCCCAGGACCCCAGGATCATGACCTGAGCTGAAAGCAAATGCTTAACCAACTGAGCCACCGAGGTACCCCAAAGGTTTAGCACAATTCGTACTGAAATCTCAGCAAGAATTTTTGTGGATCAAGACAAAATTATTCTAAAATTTATATGGAAAGTTAGAGGAATTAGAATACCTAAAACAATTTTGAAAAATCATAATAAAAGTGGGAGAAATAGAAGACATTTTATTATATAGCTATAATAATCAAGGAAATAAGTAATGAAGACAGTAATCAAGACTGTGCGGTACTGGCAGAGGGAAACACACATCGATCAGTGGAACAGAATAGAGAACCCAGAAACACACTCACACTAGTACAGACAACTTACTTTTGACAGAGGTGCAAAAGCAAGTCAATGGAGCAAGAACAGCTTTTTCTTTTTTTTTTTTTAAGATTTATTTTATTTTGGGCACCTGGGTGGCTCAGTCGGTTAAGCGACTGCCTTCAGCTCAGGTCATGATCCTGGAGTCCCGGGATCGAGTCCCGCATCGGGCTCCCTGCTCAGCGAGGGGCCTGCTTCTCCCTCTAACCCTCCCCCCTCTCATGTACTCTCTCTCTCTCTCACTCTC
>NW_027397078.1:30658756-30665390 GCF_003265705.2 Callorhinus ursinus
CCGCATCGGGCTCCCTGCTCAGCGAGGGGCCTGCTTCTCCCTCTAACCCTCCCCCCTCTCATGTACTCTCTCTCTCTCTCTCATTCTCACTCTCTCAAAATAAATAAATAAATCTTTAAAAAAAAAAGATTTGGGGCGCCTGGGTGGCTCAGGCGTTAAGCGTCTGCCTTCGGCTCAGGTCATGGTCCCAGGGTCCTGGGATCAAGCCCCGCATCAGGCTCCCTGCTCCGCGGGAAGCCTGCTTCTCCCTCTCCCACTCCCCCTGCTTGTGTTTCTGCTCTCGTGCTGTCTCTCTCTGTCAAATAAATAAATAAAATCTTTAAAAAAAATAAAAATAAAAATAAAAAATAAAAAATAAAAGATTTATTTTATTTTTAGAGAGAGAGCAAGCGTGCCTGACTGGGGGGTGGGGCAGAGGGAGAGAATCTTTCAACCGCACCCCCCCAAAATGCTGAGCACAGAATGGGGAGCCCAATGCAGGGCTCAATCCCACCACCCATGAGATCATGACCTGAGCCAAAACCAAGAGTCAGACACTCAACCAACTGAGCCACCCTGGCATCCCAAGAATAACCTTTTCAACCAACAGCGCCGAAGCAATTCAACATCCACAGGCCAAGAACCCTGACCCAGATCTTACACAAACAATACAAAATGGATCAAGCAACTTAAATATAAAGTGTAAAATTATATAACTTTTAGAATAAAACATAAGAGAAAATCTTCAGGACCTAGGGCTTGTTCGTGAAGAGGTTTTAGATGTAACAACAAAAGCACAATCCATAAAAGAAAAAAAATAAGTTGGACTTCTTCAAAATTTTAAAAACTTGTGTATTGCAAACGACTGTTAAGAGGATGAAATGACAAGCTATAGACTGAGAGAAAATATTTGCAAACCACATTCCTGACAATTGATATGTATTTAAAATACATAAAAAGAACTCTCAAATCTCAACAGCAAAAAAACAATTCAATTAGAAAATGGGCAATGGACATGAAGAGACATGTTACCAAAGAGGATATATGATGGCAAATATACACATGAAAAGACATTCAACATCATTAGCCATTAGGGAAATGCAAATTAAGACCATGATAGGATAAAACTACCCACGTATTTGAACAGCTAAAATAAAAAAATAGTGACAATACCAAATGATGAGGATGTGGAGAAACTGCATCTGTCATACATTGCTGGTGGAAATGTAAAATGGTACAGCCATTTTGGAAAACAACTTGGCAGTTTCTTTTAAAACTAATCATACACTCCGCACACAACCCAGCAATCACACTTTTGGACATTTATACCAGAGAAACGAAAATTTATGCACACACAAGAACCTGTACACAAGATGCTCACAGTCACTTTATTTATAATGCTCAACAACTAGACACAACCAAAACATCTCTCAACAAGTGAATGACTCAAGAGACTATGGCACTTCCGTACCACAGAATATTGCTTAGCAGTGCTGATTGAGATATATAACTTGGATGTCAAGGGACTGTGCCAAGTGAAAAAAGCCAAACTCAGAAGATAATGCTGTGTGATTCTATTTATATAACATTCTCAAAATGGAAAAATTCTAGAGATGGGAAAGAGATCAGTGGTTGCCAGGGGTAAGGAATGGCGAGGAGAGGGTAGGTCTGATTTCTGTACCATGATTACAGTGGCAGTTACAAGACTCTACACATGTGATTAAATGGCATGGAACAATACATATGCTGTCCCAATGTCAGCTGCCCCGTTTTGATATTGTACTATAGTTAGGCAAAATGTAATCATTAAGAAAAACTAGGTAAAAGATCCACAGGACCGCTCTGCACTGTTGTTGTAATTTCCTGTGAATCTGTAATTATATCAAAATAAAAGGTTTAAAAAAAACGTTGATCAGAACTTGATGCCCCTCCTTACACTACTACCATACTATGTGTTTCCAGCTCCTAACGGTTTCCTCCTCCTTTAGGAACTGGCTCCATTTCCTTCTACCTCCTCCACAGGGATGGGCCCCTGGCAGGGAGTTCTAGTTGTCTCAAGAAAACCCTCACCTCTATTTTGACACTTGAATGGATGCTGGCCCATGCTGAGCTGACCAGATTCTCCCTCCGAAGGACTTGAGTTACGGCTAATATTTCAGTTCAGCCTGGGCCCGGCACAGTGAGAATGTAATCTCTGGAGTGGAAGGTGCTTGAGAAGTCTTTGTAGATAAAAATGTCAAAAACACCTTAAGAAAACTGAGAGGCATCAGAATGAGCCCCAGAAGGTTTGCAATCTTCTCTTCCAATCCACTCCTGCCACTGATTTCCCTGAATCACCCCTATATCCTTATAATAAAGAGTATATTTTGCTACCTCAAGTTGCTTTTTATTATTTGCTACCAAAGGAGCCCTAAAATAACACAAAGATAGGATCAAGCCCAGAATACCTCTGAAGGGGTCAGCAAAGTATTTAACCTGCACCACCCTCTTAAGAGTTGTCTCCGGAGTTTCTCTCTTCAGGTTCTCCCTGTGTTTTTACTCACTGTTCCAGGCTGCGCTCTAACTGGCCTGGTTTCCAGGGAGGAAAATGAAGGAATAACGCTTAAGTAGACATTTATTTTGTCTCATTCTATTGTGTGTCATGCTATCTATCAATTCAGAACCGCAGCACCGTGAGGCACTGTCCACTCAAGGTTTTGTGGCAGACTATCCTCCAAAACCTGTTCTTGCGCCTTCTCATGTGCAGTAGCCTATCATTCTCAGCTTGAGTGAGGTACATGGCCCTCCAACTAGAAGCTACATTTCCCTGTCTCTCTTGCAGGTAGGCAAGGCCATATGACTAAGTTTGGGCCAAAGGGATCAGAGATGCCACTTCTGAGTCATACCCTTAAAAGTAGTCTTTTCTCTCCATTTGTTCCTCCCCCCTCTCTGGGGCCTAGAATGTGAACATGTTAGGGAGCCATCTTCAACCACACGGATAAAGGCAACCCATCTTCAACCACAAGGATAAAGGCAACTCCCATCTAGAAGAAGAATATGGGAAGGCACCTGGGTTCCTGCACGGAGCTACTCTATGCTTTGGGACCACTCACCAACTCAGACTTTTATACAAGAAAGAAGTCAATTTCTATGTTATTTGAGTGCTTGTTACCTGGGTTTCATTCAAGCAGCTGAACCAATATTTGAAAGAATATAAACTGGGGTCTCTAGATGAGAAAAATCTTAGCCTTCAACCTGAGCCCTGATTTCTCCCAAGGAATTATGAGCACAGCTTCTAAGAACTGAACTTGTATTGCCTTTTCTCTACTTGGAAATGGCAGGTTTTCATTAGGGATGCCACTCATTAACCCCACAGACATTCCAGTACTGCCAACCATGAAGCAGGAAGGAAAACAGAATCCCAACCACACTGAGAATGTCATGCAGGCAAGCAGACACTGCCACACTGGCTGCTGGGCATGCCCTGGGGTGGTCCAGGACACTTCCCAGGGTTACAGAGAAGAGCAAATGCCATGGAGGCGGGCACAGTTTCAGTCACAGTATTGTTATACAACATCCTCTCTCTCTAAACTGTTCAAACCATTCTATTTTCCCAAAGTCCATCTTTATTAGATGCACAAGATGTGAGGGAAAACCAAGTAAGCCAAATTATTTCTTTAAAAAACCTACTTTTGTCCTTACAAGCAGCTCAGTAATTTTGACACAATCCAAGAGTTATTAGTTATAATCTGGACTCAGCAGCTCACTTGGAGAGACTATTTTATTTTTCCTTTGCCCTAAATGAAATAGACAATGACGATATCTGAAGGAGATTTTGTTTCTTACAATAGGTCAGTTCTGACGTTCATTTCCCAAAGAGCTGATGACCATTTTCCAACTAGTTTACTTTTTTGGCCTTTCTTAACCAGTGTTCTGTTAGATAATTAAGAAAATTATTTGTGACTCTTTTCTCAAATTTCCCCAAAACAATACACAGTAAAGACCACTCTACACGCATAGGAGAGAAGTTAAGATCCTACAGACAATGGATGTCTAAGGGCATCAGAGTTTCATTCTTTCCCAGAACCCTGGGTGAGAAAGAACTATACAGACTAACGATCGTGTGTCTGGCTGTCTCTCTCCCCAGGGCTTAAAAAATGATGAACGCTAAGTTGCTTCTTATCACCCCAAAATAAAGTAGTCTAGGAACTAAAACAAGTTGTATGAAATTCCCTGACCCAAAGCTTACATCCCTGACATTTACAGCACTATTTGTGTTGCTGTGGTCACTAGCCTCTCTCGGTCTGACACCATGTGGTCACCTAACTAGTAAGAGAGTATCACAATGAGGGACAGTCACTAAACAGGCAGATAAAAGAAAATATCTCCTTTCAACAAACAATTCGGGGACAACTGTATATCTATATGCAAAAGAATGAAGTGGGGCCCCTTCCTCACACTATACACAAACATAAACTCAAAATTAACCATGGGTTTCAATGTAAGAGCTAAAACTATAAAACCTATAGAAGCAAACACAGGAAAAAATCTTCATGAACTTGGGTTAGGCAGTGGTTTTCAAGCTCTGACACCAAAAGCACAAGTAACAAAAGAAAAAAATAAACTGGACCCCGTCATTAAAAACTTTTGTGCTGCAAATGACACCATCAAGAAAGTGAAATGACAACCTATAGAATGGGAGAAAATACTTGCAAAGCATACATCTGGCAAGAGACTTATATCCAGTATAGGTCAAGAACTCATAAATCAAAATAAAAAGATAAATAATCCAAGCAGGAAAGGGCAAGGGATCTGAACAGACATTTTTCCAAAAAAGATAAACAAATGGCCAATAAGCACATGAAAAGATGCTCAACATCATTAGCCATTAGGGAAATGCAAATCAAAAACACAATGAGATACCCCTTCACACCCACCAGCATGGCTGTAATAATTTTTTTAAAAAAAGGTAACAACAAGGGGCGCCTGGGTGGCTCAGTCAGTTAAGCGTCTGCCTTCAGCTCAGGTCATGATCCCAGGGTCCTGGGATCGAGTCCCACATCGGACTCCCTGCTCAGTGGGAAACCTGCTTCTCCCTCTCCCTCTGCTGCTCCGCCTGCTTGTGCTCTCTCTCTCTATCTTTCTCTGTGTGTCAAATAAATAAATAAATAAAATCTTTATTTAAAAAAAAACAGGAGAAATTGGAACGCTCATATGTTACTGGCAGGACTGTAAAATGCTGCAGCCACTGTGGAAAACAGTTTGGCAAGTCCTCAAAATATTAAATATAGAGTGACCATATGACCTAGCAATTCCACTTCTAGGTACATACTCAAGACAAATGAAAACATAAGTCCATGCTAAAACTTGTACACACATAGTATACCAGCATTATTCTTTATAGCTTCAAAGTGAGAACAACCCAAATGTCCATCAAGTGATGAGAAGATAAATAAAATGTGGTATATCCATACAATGGGACATTATTTAGCAATAAAAAGGAATCAAGTACTGATTCATGCTACAACACAGATAAACCTTGAACACATTATGTGAACTGAAAAAAAGCAAGCCACAGAAGACCACATGTTGCATGGTCCCATCTACATGAAATGGCCAGAACAGGCAAACCCATAAAGACAGAAAGTAGATTAGTGGTTGCCTGGGACATGGGACAGGGAATGGAAAATGACTGCTAATCAGCACAGAATTTCTTTTGGGGGTGATGAAAATGTTCTAAAATTAGTTTGTGACAGCAGTTGAACAACTTTGTGCATATACTAAAAACCACTGAACTGTACACGTAAAAGGGTGAAATGTATGCTATATGAATTGTATCTCAATAAAACTGTTCAAAAAAAAAAAAACAGACGAAGGAAAGAAACTGAAAAAGACCTCTGTGTGAGCTCCGCCAGCTGCCCTCCATCCAGTCAGTGGAGCGGGGGTGCTGTAAGCACCACTGACTGACCAGCAGAAATGTGAAGCAGAGACCACAGTGGAAAGCCAGGGTGGCACCCGGAAGCAAGTTTAGCCATCTGTGTCCCTGACAGGGATCCATCCCCCAGGCTTGACAGTGGTGGAACGATGATCAAAGCTCTCAGGGGCCATTAAGGACAAAACAGATTTCCTTTATGGACTGATACCACCAGGGAACTGTCTATTTGGAAAAACAGACAACAAAACCATCCTCTAAAGAGTGCTGCACAGATTCACAATGGGGTTTTGGCTTCAGAGGCAAGTTGCATCCACAGAATCTGTTGCTCCTTTTTCTACAACAGCGTAAGCAGGAGAAACCCACAGTAGCCCCTGGGATCAGCAAGGCCCTGAGAGCACTGTCACAGGGCTTATCTTGAGCAGTGATGTTAGTGAACAGTCCAGTTCACTTGCGAAGTCACGCACAGTAGCAGGTTTCTGCCCTCAACACCTCGCTCAATTTCACTACAGGGTAACTGAGGCAAGTAATAGCCTTTCTTTTTTTTTTTTTAAATAATTTTTTATTGTTCTGTTAATCACCATACATTACATCATTAGTTTTTGATGTGTTCCATGATTCATTGTTTGTGCATAGCACCCAGTGCTCCACGCAGAATGTGACCTCTTTAATACCCATCACCAGGCTAACCCATCCCCCCACCCACCTCCCCCTAGAACCCTCAGTTTGTTTTTCAGAGTCCAT
>NW_027397078.1:30670390-30690065 GCF_003265705.2 Callorhinus ursinus
AAAAAAGCCATGAATTCTATGTGCAGTATTCCCCTAGCGCTGGAGTTTCTCCCGTTCTCCTTGATTGGTAAACCTGGTCTTGGCTTGCTGGCTGTTCGTGCTGATCTTCTGGGGAGGGGCCTGTTGCCGTGGTTCCCAAATGTCTTTGCCGGAGGCGGAATTGCCCCGCCCTTGTGTGTCTGGGCTAAGCAAGCTGCTCGGGTTTGCTCTCAGGAGCTTTTGTTCCCTGCAAGCTCTCGGTATAGCCTTGGAAGACCAGGGTGAAAATGGTGGCCTCCCAATCTCCGCCCGGAGGAGCTGAGAACTCGGGGCCCCACTCCTCAGTGCGCCCCCAGAGAAAAGCAGTTACTCCCGTCTCCCCGGTCTCCGGCCGCACTCCGCGCTCACCCGGCCTGTGACCAAGTGTTTCTATGTCTGGCACCCGATCCGTGTGGAGTCTCCAAACCCAGCAGATCCCTGCGGTGCGCTGCCGCGCCGCTCCTCCCGGGGGAGGAAGGGGAGTCTCCCCGGATCTGCCACTTGTTGGGTCCCCGCTGGAGGAGCAGTGGCCCGACTGGGCTGCGGATCACAGTTTATGGCCACCCCGAGCTGAGAGCCCGCGCCTCGGCTCCGTCTCTGCAGCCGGCTTCCCCGCTCCGATACCCGGGAGCTCTGCCGCACTCAGGCACCCCCGGTCTTTCTGTGACCCCGAGGGTCCTGAGACCACACTGTCCCGCGAGGGCTCCACCCCCCACTTAGCCACTGGAGCGACGTCCCTCAGCGGAGCCGGCTTCTAAAAGTTCCAATTTTGTGCTCCGCGGCTCTATCACTTGCCAGAAGCGGCCGACGGAGGCCCCCTCCCCCGCCGTCTAGCCTCCCGAATATCGCCTCGGATTCACTTCTCCGCATTCCTACCTTCCAGAAAGTGGTCACTTTTCTGTTCAGAGTGTTGTTACTATTCTCTTCGATCTCTTGTTGAGTTCGTAGGTGTTCAGAATGGTTTGATCCCTATTCAGCTGAATTCCTGAGACCAGACGAAATCCAGGTCTCCTACTCCTCCACCATCTTGCTCCGCCCCCCCGAGTAATAGCCTTTCTTAAAGCCAAAGTCTCTGGAGAAAATTGGTTTGTCCAGAGCATTATTCTCTTGGTTCCTGGCCTTGTCCACAGACGCCTCCCCACCCCGCCACCTCCTCCAATGTCTATTACAGGCGGTCAGACAGATATTCTGGAGGCTCCACAGGTGACCATTCTGTGCTGAGATGATCAACAACAGAAAATTTTCATGGGGAATGAAAAAAAATCACAACCACATCTACTCAAAGTTGGGACTGAGGGTCAGGAAGCTAGCCATTTGCCCTGGGGGGCAGCATAAGACAGGCAAAGAGGGGAAACTGCCATTTTTATCACTGTCTTCTTCCTAGGAAAACGTGGCCCAGCACAAGGAACAGGGGTGGGAAGGGAAGGAAATGAAACCAAACCGAAACACCACAGCTTTGTACTCGCTTGCCCCTTGGCTCAGGTTAAGTCCTATAGCTTAGAAGGTCTCTTTCTAGGTGACTGGGAGCCCGTAGTACCACCTACAGAGAGGAGGAAGGCAAAACTACAGCCATAAAATCACACACTTCTATGGCCGTGAGTATAAATATAAACAGATTTACACGTACATGCATACGAAGATTGAAAAGGCAGTTTCTGACCTCCCTGATGTGACGTACTTACTTTTGAACTGCCGTGTGGGGTTTCCCGGTCGCTGCCGACGCTGGCCCGCCAACAGTGCTAGAAGGCTCTTGGTTTTCTGGAGCTGGGTTTTCAGGTCGGAATTTCCTTCGGATGGGCTTTGATGGAGGCTGAGAATATGGTATGTCCTGTGGATTAAATACAAAACAATAAAAACCAAAAGTTAAAAACTGAAATGCTCCCCCATCATGCCCATGTGCTCATGTTCCTCCTAGGCCCATTCCCAGGTCAGGTGCACACTTTGTTCAAACCCCACACCCAAGGATATAAAGCTGAGTCATGGCTTCACGAGAATGGGGGAGGGGGGAAAGGGGGGCGGGGACATGGGCATCAGATTCTAGGGGCCTTTCTTTTTTCCTTTCCCTGCTTGCAGCCTATTACCGCTTTCTGCACCTGAAAGGACCCAGGAATCAGACTCCAGTGGCCCACCTGCCCACCCTCCCTTTTTTCAATGCTGTGTGAATCTCACACCATGAGGCCTTTTCTGACTGAAGACAAAGCTCGCTCTTGCCTCACTTTGTGTCTTGTGGGAATATGTTGTAAGTTCTGAAGTTTGTGAAGGGCTCAGTCATCTGCTCCTCATTCTTCCACTCCCAATTCATACATGAAGCCAAGCTCAAGGGCTACAGTGTCTTCTGGAAGGAGACAGCCAGCCTGCTTCCTGGGAGGCCCCTCCTCCCCCGTGCTCCCAAGCCCAGGATCCATGCTCTGACCAGAGGAGGGCCTTAGAAAAATGGGGAGCAAGGAGAGGGTAACAAGGTGAACAGAGAGCACGACAAGTGAGTGGCACCTCCTGAGCAAGTGACCTGGGACTCAGTGACACTGGTGGCTACGGTGAAGACACCAAGATGCAAGAGGGGACGGTGGCACATGGACAAAGAAGGGGAGACTACCCCGTCCCCCACCAGAGGCCCTCCTAGAGCCTCAGTAGCATGAAAGGTTCTGCCAAAGGCACTTGGCCCTCCCCACCACCCCTCCTCAACTTGCCAAAAGCAAGGCCGCCGTGTTTAGCTGGGAGGCTGAAGAGGAAGTGCAACCTGTCAGTGACATCAAGGTCAGGCCCAAGAATCATCAGCACCCCAATCTTCACAAAAAACCCAAATTCTAGGAAAGCTGGATCATTAACATGCAGGTCAGGACACTGAAACCAAAGTAAAACAGATCTGCAAACAGAGACCAGAAGCCCAGGGGAGGGGCTCACAATGCCATCACAGAGGCGCCTCCCTGCAGGCCTTACCTTCTTTGTTGGACTACTGTCTGCAGCTTGAGAGGGGGCTCTGTTCAGCTGGGGGTGTATTTCAGCCTCAGATGCTTGTTCAGACTGTAGTGAAATATCACAGAGAAGATAAAAATGCAAAAACATGAACACC
This sequence comes from Callorhinus ursinus, assembly GCF_003265705.2. Classification (NCBI taxonomy): domain Eukaryota; kingdom Metazoa; phylum Chordata; class Mammalia; order Carnivora; family Otariidae; genus Callorhinus; species Callorhinus ursinus. The sequence goes on from NW_027397078.1 coordinate 30,673,479, forward strand.
TAAATATATAATGGACAGCACTTAGAAAATGTCACTAAGTGGAAGCTGATTTAAACCAACTTGCAGCCAAGCATGGTCAAGTCTTTGGATCCTTGAGAAAACCTTCTCTAGACCCTGCCATTCCTTCCCATGTCCCCTTCCAGCATTGTTCAATCTCAGGAAAAGGAGTCATGGTAGTGTTGTCTATAACTAGACATAGGTATTGCTAAAAATGAATGTTTTACAAGCTCAAACTAAAAAAAAAATAATAATGCTTATCAAAAAAAAAAGGGCTGGGAAATGAACTAAAATTTTAACCCAAGCACTAACAAAAACAGTAACCATAATAAAAAAAAAACAACACTGAAACTTTAAAAAACATTAAATACCTAAGAAAAACACTCTAAGAGATATGACTCTTTACCTTAAAAATGTAGGGGTGAGAGAGCATGATGGAAGGAGTAAACAGAAGGGCTGAGGCTACTAAGTGGTACAGAATCAGTGAACAAAATGCACAAAGATTGGCGAGGACTGCCCCCAAAGCCCTTCAAGACCAAGCAGAAGCCAGAGAACCAAGGAGGAGAGCACAGGGAGACCAGGCACCATGTGCTGCTCCCTGTCTCCAGGAGGCCTGCTACATGCAGCTGCTATTAGCCATCAATGCGAAGTGTTAACATGCAAAGAAAAAACCCTCCGTATGAACTAATGTGACTTCTTCATTACAGTGACATCAGTCCTCTACCCACAAAGTAATATGCATCTGCAGCACAACAATCATCCTTAGTGTGTCCGTTCTGTCCCTAACCTGGCCTTCTCTAACTCCTTGCAGAGCCTGGCTTCTTCCTTCCTCTGCCTCTACTGAAACAGACAAGGGTACTAATGCTCCCCCATTTATTGGATTCTTGCTGCTGCTTCTAGTTTTCTCCCAAGCCTTCTGCCCAGCACAGTACCCCTGACTATCTTTTAAAAAACTCCTGTCCCTGACATCTGATGAACTGCAATCTCCTACTGGTAATCATTCTTTCTCTTTCCTGTTTTGACTCCTCTTATCCTTCAGATGTAGGATTTCTCAAGGTTCTGTCTTTGGTTCTCCCACCGTATTCCTCCTACCACCATTCATTCTTTTCCAGAGCAATCCCATCTGCTCCTACATATGCATTGCCCTAGCTAGAAACCTTGGTTCCCAACCACCTCTCCTCTTCAAACCCATTATGCAGGCACTCAACATGCTTAATTTCTCATTCCAAGTTTTGCTTATGGTCTTCTCCCTTCCATTGAGGATAACTGTATTGCTGCTGCTGTCAACACTTATCTGAAATACCAAACACTGTGTCACACAGTTCTCCAGGTGTTCTGCATAAATGAAAGCATTTCATCATCACAGCCCTAATAGTTACTACCCCCGTGCTATCGGTGAAGAAACTGAGGATCAAGAAGTTGAGGAACTCACCCAAGATCACACAAACAGCAGGGTCTGGACCCAGGCCTCAGGTTCCAATGGTGGGCTTGTGACCACTATGCTATACAGCCTCAGGTACTCTTGGGTCCAAGTGGTACTCATTCAAGAAATATTTATTGACCAGCTACTGCAGGCAGGCCCCGTGCTAGAGCTGGTATTCAAGATAAACAATACTTAGACCTTTCTTACAAGAAGCCTGAAGTCTAGTGGAAAAGGCAAAGAAATGATGGGGCAAACATGCTTCAGTGGAATTCAGACTTTGGTGAATAAGTATGGGGGCTCCAGGAACACCCAGGCCATGTGGGTCAGCAAAGACTTGGGTGAAGGTGATGTCACAGCTAAGACCTGAGTGATAAGCAGGGTGCAGCCACCTAGAGGGGCAGTGCATGGGGATGGTGAGAAAGGAAGCTCCAGTACCCACCAGCTTAGGACACCATGACAATTCAGAGGCCTATCCCCAAGGCAGGAACCATGAGAGAAGCAGATGTAAGGAGAGCTCACTTCCAGGCACAATGAGCTTGAAACACCCGGGCAAAAGCCGTTCAAAGCTATCTGGGAGCCATTCCTCGTCAAGAGTATGGGGAATGTAAGAGTTCACCCACCTCCCCTGGGGGTTCTGACAAATGATGTCATATTTCAACACCTGCAGGCCCAGGGGCACCTGGGTAGCACTGTCGGTTAAGTGCCCCACTCTTGATTTCGGCTCAGCTCATGATCTCAGGGTCCTGAGATCAAGCCCTGCAACTGGCTCCTTGCTGAGCATGGAGCCTGCTTGTGATTCTCTCTTTCTCTCTCTCTCCCTCTGCCCCTCCCCCCACTCTCACGTGTGCTCTCTCGAAAGAAAGAAAGAAAGAAAGAGAGAGAGAGAGAAAGAAAGAGAGAAAGAAAGAAAGAAAGAAAAAAGATCTACGGGCCCAATGTCAGCTTTATTAATGGCTGAGTGAGTGCCCAACAACCTCCCAAATGCAGGGCTTCCCGACCTGTGTGGAAGAACACAACTTGGACCTGATGCCCCTTCTTGCCTTCCATCCGCAAATCTATTGCTTGGAACACAAATGTTCTGGCCTCAAGTCTATGCATGCAGTCCTCTGCAGGACCACAGGTAGGCACTGACACATCCTGCCAGCCAGCCAGAGAGAAAGGGAGTGACGGGCCAGGCTCGCCTTTCACCTGCTCAGCTCCCCTCCATCATCAGGCAGAGAGAAGTGTTTACCCTAATGCTCCCTTTCCTGAGGAGACGAGCAGTCTCCCTCTTGTGGAAATACTGAGGGAAATGATAAATCAGATCCTCTTTTCAACAAAACTAAGGATTCCGAGCATAGCAAAAGTAATAGAAGGTCATTGTCATTGCCTCTGCTTTCTCTTAAACATCTCTAAAAACCCAAACGACAATAGAGTGGGAGTTGGGAAGGATGAAAAAGCAGTTGTGAAAAGTTTCTAACAATTTTTTCCATTTATAGGTTTACCTTCCTGAAATCGGATCTAAAGGCTGAAGTTTTCTAGTTCCACAACCAAGAATAAACAGCTCCTTAGCACTATGTCAGGTGGAATCTCACCACCAACCTCCTTGGGAGGAACATCAAGACCTCCCCTCCCCACTCCATGACTGATTCTAAATGGGTCCATCCATGGAACATTCAGAGGAGTAAAATCTTGTGAGGGGCCTGGAGCACAGGAATCACGAAGGTCCTGGAAAGGCAGAACTTCACCAGAGCCAGACATTATTTTAGGAAAAGAGATGAGGAAAGAAAATTAGCTTTGTGGTTAAAAAACAAACAAACAAAAACAACCAACAACTAAAGATGAGATTTAGAGATACAAAAGCCCCTCTTTTCAAGAAACTATTTCACTTTCCCTCAGGAAAATAGTGTAAGGCTTAGCAGCTGAAAAGCAGAACAAACTGGGGAGATTTCTTTGCTATTTCTTCAGACTTTTCTAAGGTAACAACTTGAAGAGAATGATAACCCATGAAACAGGGGAGCCTCAGCAGCTCCCTTTTTCCTCCATATATTAAAGTAGAGAACAACTATATCAATATGGACAATATGCCCTTGTCTGAAAGTTCTCATTGTCTGAACTGAAATCCAATGCCTGAATCCTGTGGATTACAATTACTAGTACAAATGGCAGTCCTTCCCTCACAGCTCAGGATGTAACACGGACCCAACCAGGATGTGGCAAGGCAGGAAAATGTACAATTAGCCAAGAGCTCATTGAAACTCCAGCTAAGGTTCCTTTTAAAAATATATATCTCATATTTTTAATATTAATACTTCCCAACCCACAAATAAATATAGTTTCATCCTAATTTTGCAAGGAAAATCCTGTATGAGTCACATGGACTTAGAGGGTGCTGCCACTCCAAATGTAGAGATCTGTTCTGGGATTTTGCCCACTCCCATGGTTGATGGGACAATATGGTCCCTGCTCAGCTAGCTCCCCAGAAATGGACACAGCCCTAGGAAGGCTAAGCATCTTGCTTCTCCACCCAAAGAAGGGTTTGTTCAGTTACTCAATTTTACAGATATTTATTTCACATATTTCATGTATCACTTTCCAAAAATCTTCATCTCATGTTCTGCTTCTGGGAACCACACCTGAGATACCAGGCAAACTGCTCCCAGAACAAGGGAGTTAAAGCACTCTAGTATTCTCCTCCTTGGTCTCTCTCTAGGATTACTTGCTCTGGAAAAAGTCAGATGCCATCTTGTGAGGACACTCAATCAGTCCTAACAAGCAGCCCATGTAGCAAGGAATTAAGGCATTCCACCAACAGCCATGTGGGAGAGCCACCTTAGAGGTGGATCCTCCAGCCCCAGTCAAGCCTTCAGATGACTGAAGCCTAATGAGAGACCCTGAGCTGAAACCACCAGATCAGTTTCTCCTAAATCTCTAAGTCACAGAAACTATGCGATAGTAAATGTCAGTTGTTCAAGGCCTCTAAAAACACCCACTCTAATAGGTCTGAAATTTGGGTTCTAGTAGGGCGTGGAATAAGGGTCAACAGTAGAGAAGAATAAGAGAGCCAGAGCTGGAGAAAGGCAGTGGAGTGGATCCTACATGGTCTTAGAGATCACTGTCCTAGATGGTCTATTTGCCACTCAGCACCATTCCCCACTTCCAGGCTCTTCCCTATGTTGCAGGGGGTAAAAGCCTGGGAAGAACATTTATAAAATCTCCTTTCAATAATATTCCCTGTTGACTCCGAGAGTCACTCACATGACACCAAGAAGATGAGAGAAACAAGCTGTGTTACTCTTCCTCAGGCAGTGGTGGGAAGAAAAGCATGGGATTCAGCAGTCAGAAAATCTTATAGTGGCCTCAGGCATTTCCCCACAAATCATTACTTAGATGCTGCAGGTAGCCTGAGGTCCTCCAGGTATTTCCTTTAGTTCTTGCAATGTCTTAACATTCAGAAACTTGTGGCAAACCTGACTGGTGGCCTTCCCTAGTCTTTGCTCCTCTAGCACAGCTACTCTTTAAGTATCTAATCCCTTAAATGAAATATCTTCCAGTGTGAAATACCTAGAGTGGTTTCTCATTTCCCAACCAGATCCTGGCTGATACATCCATGTTAAGGATTTGGAACTTACCCTGACGGCCACGAGGTGTGGGGGCAGGGGCACTGAAAGATTTTAAGTAGGGAAGGGATAGGACTAGATTTGCATTTTAGAAAGATTATTCTGAATCCAATGAGTAAAATGTATTAGAAGCAACCCATAGTGGGCAGAGGCAATTCACTTAAAAGACTGAAAATGAAAACAAGACAAGAGATGATGGTCACTTAAACCAGTCTGGTGGGAGTGGGGATAAGCAGATTTGAGAGCTGTGTGGCTTGAGAATGGATACATCCTTGGTGATTGATGGTATGTGATAAATGAAAGGAAAGAACAATGACACATGGGAGCCAGATTTTGATCTTCAACAATGGATAAATAGTTGAGAGGCAATAGTTTAAAGCCAGAGGAAAAGAAATATGGCAGCATAAAAGCTGAGTAAAATTAAGCAGATTCATCACAAGCAGTGCTAGAACAACCAACCTCTATCTTCTTACAGGAGTATCTCTCAAATAGGGGTTCCAGGGAATACCAGTTCTATGAATTGCCTAGACAGGGATAGGAAAACCTTTTCTGTAAAGAGCCAGACAATAAATATTTTTAGTTGTACAGGCCATTTGGTCTCTGCATCTCCAATGCAAATGTGCAATTCTGCTATTGAGTGTTAAAGTAGCCAAAGAAGACAACACAATGAATGGGTGGGACTGTGTTCCAATAAACTTTATCTACAAAAACAGGATGGTGGGACAGATTTGGCCTGTGGGCCATAGTTTGTCAGCCCCTGGACTAGAGGAAACAGAATCTCCAGATAAGCTTAGGGAACATGGCATAGTCTATCTCCCTCCTAGAAATTCACAGAGTACGTAACACATCACACACACTCTGAAATCCTGTGAGGTAAAGGAAGCCACTGCCTCTGCTTAACCCAGCACTTCCCGATCTGATTTGGCTTCAACTTCTTATTCTCATGTAACTCCTACTAACATCCAGCAGAACCAACATTCTGTGGAACACACTCTAGGAAATACTGACCTACAGACTGGGTTTTAGAGGAACAAAGGAAAAATACTCCATTGGACTCAAAAACCAAATGCCACATTCCACACCTAATCCTTCAAGAGGAGCACTCTGCAGAGTGGTTGGCAGATCCAGCTCCGGGGAGCCTCTGCTAGATCCCCTTCCCCAAGAGTGTGGAGGTAGGGTAAGGATGGGGTTGCTGCCTGGCAAGAAAGGCCTCCCTTCGTTTCTTCATTCCTCCCTTCCTCCTTCCTTCCTTACAACAGCAGCTGTTACTGCTGCCAACTACTTCTCTGCATGAATTTATTTACTGGGCTTCCTTTAAAAGCTCCTGGACAAAAATACAATAAAATCATTCACTATAATAGTTAAAGCAGATGAACAAAACATTGATAAATTATGGATTTTTTAAAGAAGCTTAAAACAACATGTCCCAGATTCCAGTCTCACCCAGGCAGGCTAGCTGTGCAAAGGTCCCATAGTTCCCATCTAAGTCCGTGTGCTCATTACACTTCCTACCTGGGCTACTGCAAAAACTGCCCTGGGTCTTTTTCTAGCTTTCGGTTTTTTTCCCAGTCCAACCCACCCTGCACACACTGAGGAAATAATTTTGTAAAGCACCTTCTCTCATCAAAACACTTTTTCCTCAAATCCCTTCAACTGGTCCCTAAGGCCTATGGCATAGCACCACAGGCCTTAGGGACACTCAGCCAGTTAAAGATCTTCTATCATCTGACTCCAATTTGCCTCTGCATCATAACTACATTAGTTTGCCCATATGGATCCCGCTCCAGGCACAATAAGTATTACCTGAATCTTCAAACAGACCAGAAATTCCTTCTCAACTCCATTCTGTTTGTTCTAGACCTTCTAAGCCCAGTGATTCCGAAATATAGCTGCACAGGAGAATTATCCAGGGAATTTTTATAAATTACAGACTTTTGGATACTACCCCAGACTTCCCTAATTAGAATCTCCTAGGGGTGGAGCATTAGAAACTTCTATTTTAACAAGCTCCCTGGGTAAATTTTATGTAGCCATCCAGACCAACTGGGAACCATCGATGGCCCAAACTCTTCATTTAGGAGATGAGAAAACCAAGTCTCCAAGGTCCTGCTCTGAAAAAGGCCAAAGGTGCTGCACTAAAACTACCTAGGCTTCCTAACTGTTTTCTTGTCCATTTACCATGGAGGGACTAGGGGTGTCTGCCATTATGGTTTCATAAAATAAATATTTGAAGCTGGGCAAAATCTTCAGCAGTAAGACTTCTGTTTAAAAGTCAAATTTGCAGGGTACCTGGCTGATACACTCAGTGGAGTATGCAACACTTGATCTCAGGGTTATAAGTTCAAGCCCCATGTTGGGTGTAGAGATTACTTAAAAAAATAAAATCTTGGGGCACTTGGGTGGCTCAGGTGGTTAAGCATCTGCCTTCAGCTCAGGTCATGATCCCAGGGTCCTGGGATTGAGCCCCCACATTGGGCTCCCTGCTCAGCGGGGAGACTGCTTCTCCCTCTCCCTCTACTGTTCCCCCTGCTTGTGCTCTCTTGCTCTGTCAAACAAATAAATAAAATCTTTAAAAAATAATAAAATAAAATCTTAAAAGTAAATAAGTAAATAAACATCAAATTTGCAACAACAAAAAAGAATCAGTGGGGAGGGGAAATTAGAGGAAGATGATCAAGAGGTACAAACTTCCAGTTATAAGATAAATAAGTAGTAGAGATGTAATGCACAGCATGGTGACCATAGATAACACTGCTGCACAATATACAGGAAAGTTATTAAGAGAGTAAACCCTAAGAGTTCTCATGACAAGGAAAACACTTTTTCCTTTCTTTTCTTTTTTTTTTGGAGAGGGAGGGGGAGGGGCCAAGGGAGAGGGAGAGAGAGAATTCCAAGCGGGCTCCACACCCAGCCCAGAGCCCAACACGGGGTTTGATCTCACAACCCTGAGATCATGACCTGAGGCAAAATCAAGAGTCAGATGCTCAACTGACGGAGCCACCCAGGCGCCCCTTCTTTCTTTTTATTTTATCTATATGAGAAGATGGATGTTAGCTGAACCTACTGTGGTAATCTTTCACAATATATGTAAATCAAACCATCATGCTGTACACCTTAAACTTACACAGAGATGTATATTATTTCTCAATAAAACTGGGAAAGGAGATCAAATCTCTTTTTAAAGATTAAGTAGTCTAAGGCAGCAGCTAAATGCTAGGCAGATGAGCAGATGATTGTGCTATGGCCTCTAGGGAATCTCCAGCATCCCACTGGTATTCTAAATGTCATTTGGTGCCTACCTTTCACCTGACCTCCATCTCTGCTAGGTAAGGGCACATGAGAAAAAGCCACGTGGTCATATCCAGGCATAGACGATGCAGAACCAATGGCCCGCAGCACAGTGGCCACAGCAAAGCCCATCATGCCACAATGAGTTTCAGAGACAGGGTCTAAAAAAACTGAATTTTTCTGCAAGAACGATTGCCAAAATCCATGACCCAAGTCACCTATGAGAGACAGAGATGGAGCTGATGTGGAAGCACTTGGAGGGCATGATCTGTGGTTTGCTTCACTGTCCTTTCCCCAGTACCTAAGCTGAATGGCAGCACATAGCAAATACTCAAATCAATGTGTGGAATGAGCTAGTCATGAACCCAACACCGTTTTGTATTCCACTGGACAAGTCAAGAATTCATCCTGCCATAACTGGAGCCACAGGACACATCAGTTACAGGGCAGAGGCTCTGGAATTCATCCAGGGTTTGCACTTGTTTGGTATATAACCGAGGCATGTACTAACCTCTCTAAGACACAGTTTCTTCATCTGCACAAGGGGATAATTCACCTGAATCCTAGCATTTGTAAAGATTAAGCAAAATAGCCATCTAGAGGGCTAAGCACAGTAACATAGTAGCCACTCAATGGCAGCTACTATCATAATTAAGAGTAAATATACAGGGGCACCTGGGTGGGGCAGTCAGTTAAGCATCCGACTCTTAGTTTTGGCTCAGGTCATGATCTCAGGACTGTGAGATCGAGCCCCACATCGGACTCTGAGTTCCGTGGGGAGTCTGCTTGAGAATTCTCTCTCTCTCTCCCTCTGCCCCTCCCCCTGCTCACTCTCTCTCTCTCTCTCTCTAAAATAAATAAATACATCTTGAAAGAAAAAAGAGTAAATATACAATTGGTTTCCCAAGCATAGATTCTGCAACTGCAAAGAGCACCCAATTCAACATAAAGGACTCTTCCTCTCTTGCCAAAAGATGAAAACCTAGAATGAGAAAGTGCTGACTCCAGTTTAGAGTATACACAGATCCCATAAAGCAGGCTATCCATAATCCAAATTTGTGCCACTGAATATTGCTGCTATCAATATTGGAGGGAAGAAGCTTTTAAAAATAAAAGCCCTTTCAGATTTCATGGCTGCCTCAGCACAGACATCTCAAGCAGTTTACACGGAACATCTCTGGTGGCCCCCTACAGCTGGCCAATCCAACACTGGCGACACCCAGGGGAACACTGACAGAGGAGCTCAGGGACGACTGCGATAGAAGTGGATCCTCAGTAACTATAATGGGCAACCAGTCCCTGCATACAGCAGTCACATAGCGTTATCTCTTGGGGATTTCTGGAAGCCACTGGATTATGGACAATATCCATGAAACAGACTTACTGTGACAAAGGACCACGGGTGCTTTATTTTGGTCTAAAACACAAATATTTTGACTATGACTGGGGTTTTGTCCTTCTATTTCCAATTTCTACTAATAGAAATCTGAGTCAAGTCTGAGCCCCACCCACTATTCATCATATACCTAAAAGCCCTATGATAATGTTCTCTGCAGAGTCAACAACACAGGCCTCATAGTTAAGGGGATCTATGACAGGATTCTCTGGAGATTCACATTTCCCACTGAGTAAGGCTGAAAAAAGATGCCATATGCATGCCTCTTGTCATGCCAAACAGACGCTTACTAAACAAGCAGCCACCACCAACACAATTCAAAGACATCTGGATATGAGGCCTTTAGAAATCCCTTTTGCGGGTCCCTCAACCCTGACATACATAGGCCTGGCAACAATAGCAAGTATATAAAAATTTCCAAGTGCCTCAAAGCCCTAGCCCTAGCCTCACTCGATATTTTACCACTCTTAAAATTTTCAATTCCATTCCCAGTTCTGTTGTTCTATTAGGGATGGAAATATTTGAACAACATCTTTTCTAACTAGTGATAGCGGGTAAGTAGACTATGATTAATGTCCACTTTGGGGTTGACACAACCTTTCCTGCATGAGCTATGTCCATCACAAGAAGGTGGCCTCTAAAAATTTCAATTAGAAATAGCTGGCTAGAGAGGGAACTATAAAAATTATTTAAGAGTTAGGAGCCAGTCACAGAATAAATCCAGTATTGATAAGGATATAAAAACTGGAGCAGGAACACTGTTAATGGAATATAAATCAGTACAAATACTTTATAAAACTGTTTGGCAGTACCTACTAAGGCTGAACAGATGCCTATTCTATGGCCCAGCAATTCTACTGTAGGCATATACCCAAGAGAAATGAAAACATCCATCTACTCAAAAACTTGTGTATGAATATGCATAGCAGCATGATTCATAATTGCCAAAATCTGAAAACTACCTAAAAGACCATCAACAGTGGAAAGCAGTGATATCTTTGCATATACAATGGAATACTATACAGCAATGACCTACAATTATACACAATAATATGGATGAATCACACAATATCATGTAAGCAAAAGAAGCCAGACACAAGAGTATACACTGCACGGTTCCACTTATATAAGGTAGCAAACAGGTGAAACTAATCTACGCTGTTAGAGGTCAGAATAATGGTAACCCTAAGAAGGGACAGTAACTGGAAAACAGCATAAAACGGACTTTCTGAGGTGCTAGGAATATTTTGTTTCTTGATTTGAGTGCTGATTATACACATGTGTTCAGCTTGTGAAAATTCATTCAGTTGCACACTCAATGTGCACTTTTCAATATGCATGTTATACTTCAATAAAAGTTAAAAAATAAATCCAGTAGAGCCTTTCCTGTAATGTCCTTAAAGTGCCACCTAGTGGCACAAGTTAAATGTAAAAAGAGGGAAGTTTCATCTCTAGTGACTTTAAAAATATGGTCCCATTTCTAACAGCACATTCTGGGATTGGGCTGCAACAGTGCCCTAGACCAAAAACAAACAAACAAACAAACAAACAAACAAAAGGTTCCTGTGTGGCACACAGAACCCGTGACAGAAGGATTCAGCAGCAAGGGAAGCTGTCTACTACAGAGTACACTAATACCAACGAGCTGATGATACACATCACCTCCCAGCCCCACCTGCCATCAGCCACGGTGGAAATTTTTATAACACAGACATCAGGAAAGGCTACAGAGCAGAGCTTTTTCTTTTTCCAGAAGAAACGTTTACCAACACACCAGGAAGTGATACGTACAGAATTTGTTGAACAGAACAGGGCATTCAAGAGGAGCTGGGAAGAAAGAAATCCTTTATCCTGTTTCTCCTGGACGGGTTTCTTTCCCTCTTTCTCACCTTAAAGGCAAGGCTTTAGTCTGGTTTCTTCTGATTATGCCTAAGAAACACAAAGTTAGGAAGGCCTGCCCAGAGCAAGCCTTTGAAGCTGCCAAATGAATAAAGAATATTTGCTCAAGGTTTTGCTAGTGAGCTGTGAAAGACAGAGCATCTTGGTCAGATAAAGGTCCTCAAGGCACAGCTATAGACTATAAATATAGGCATCACGATCCTTGAGTTAGGAGATGGTGGGTTACAAGGCTTATGAGGAGGCCTACCGGTCTTTCCATCGAGTCTCCTCCTTCATGTTTCCATTATTTACAGGAAAAGGTGATGATCTGGATTTGGAGCTACAGGCTGTAGTTTGCTGAACCCTGACGTAGGCAGAGGGCCAGCCTATGAAAGGTCACAAAATCGGGAAAGAATGCCATTCTACTACAAGTGGTTTAGTAAGCCAGTCCAGCACTCATTCTGGGCTTAGGACCGGCCACTAATTTCTGGTTATCCTGAGTCTGCTCCTCTGTGTTTGCCAACGAGAACCTGTTTCTGTTTTGCTGGGCCTGGAGTGATAATAATTGTAACAGCTACTTTGCACTGAGGCCTGACTATATGCCAGGCACCATTCTAAGTGCTTTATGGATACTCATTTAATCATTATAACAACCCTATGAAAGTAGACACTACCATTAACCCCACTTTATATGTGATGAAACTGAGACACAGAGAGAATAAATAACTTGGCTAAAGATACACAGCCAGCAAGAGGAAGAGGTAAAATTTGAACTCTAAGCTCATGTCCTTAACTATTCTGTCAAGGTGCCTCCCTGGGTCTGACTCCTAGCTGTCCTCCATTGTCCCTTCCCATGAACACCACAGCACATTTGGACACCCTTCCATCCTGCCCTTCCATACTTGCTCCTTCCCTGACACACAGGAGGACTTCTTGGTTTTTGTCACTGTGTGGTGAAGGAGACAGAGAAGAGAAATAAGGATTCCATTGTTTAGGAACCTAGAAACCAACCATAACTGACCCCCAGGGGAAAGACTGAGGTAGCCTGTTAGTTATAGGAAATACAGCATCCAGCTATTGCCTATAAACCTTGACAATACAGCATGAGAAAATGGATTTAAATGAGAAAAATAGGCACCCCAGGAGACACAATAAAATGGATGGTGTTAGGCAGGAGCATATCACAACCTTTGTGCCATCATAGGTCTTGGCAAAGTATGGACCTGTTGTAAGCATATTCCATCAACAGGATGAACTTATGGCATCTTCCAGAGGAATGATGCAAGCAAAGTCAGCTTTATACAATAATACCATGAACACAATACAGTAAGGGGGGGAAACTAATTGTTAAGAAGAGACAGGTTAAGGGGCACCTGGCTGGCTCAGTCAGAAGAGCGTGCAACTCTTGATTTCAGGGTTGTGAGTCCAAGCTCCACGCTGGGTGTAGAAATTACCAAAAGAAACTAATTCTGGGACATGGTTGGCTAGCATAGCATAGTTGGAGGAACTGGCACTCTGAGGCAAGACAGCCAGGATTAGAATCATCCCATTAATTCTTACTTGCTGTGGGTGACCTTGAGGAAATTCCTGAAGTTCTCTGTGCCTTGGTTTACTTATGTGCAAAATGAGAATAACAATAGAACCTATCGAGTATGGTTGTTATGAAGATCAAGCATGCATTCATCCAGCACTTAAAAGAACATCTGACATATAAGCACTATATATAATTATTTATTATGCAGAAGTTCTGCCTTTTTGTTCCCTTTTAAAAAACAGAATAAGGATTACAACACTTGGCCTTTTGCTACACCAAATATGGTCCACTGACCAAAGTGTGAAGGCTATTTTGGCCAAGATAAATTTAAGTCTGCACTGCACTTCAGCATTCTCGCTGAAATGTATAGAAATACTTCATATTTTGAGGCGACTGGGTGGCTCAGTCATTAAGCATCTGCCTTCGGCTCAGGTCATAATCCCGGGGTCCTGGGATCGAGTCCCGCATCGGGCTCCCTGCTCAGCGGGAAGTCTGCTTCTCCCTCTCCCTCTGCCTGCCACTTCCCCTGCTTGCGCTCTCTGTCAAATAAATAAATAAAATCTTTATTTAAAAAAAGGAAATACTTCATATTTAGAAAATTATTGGTGGGTACAGAGACTGGAAATTCTTGCTAACTTTTGCTTAGCAAATCTATAGTTAATTTTTGTGCTGTGCAATGAGTGATTCCACTCTCTAAATGTTTATCCTTAAATTTCTAGCACCTCCTCAGAAACCTTTCCCAGTTCTCCTCTTTACAAGAGCTAGCTAGCTTTAAAAAAAAAAAAAAAAAAAAAAGAGCTAGCTAGCTCTGTCACTCACTAGCTGAGAGGTTCCAAGGAACTCACTTTCACTTTCTGAACCTCAACTTGCTCTGCTGTAAAATAATATGCAAGGACAGATGTGAGAGCATGAACATAAAAAGTGTTAAAATTTAAAAAGACTTAAACACACTGAGAAGCAAGCTCAACATCCCTGTAGGGTCAAATTACAAAATGGTCAGCCAGGCTAAGGGTTCAGAAGTAGGCAGAGGCAGCTGAGAGCTCATACACAGCAGAGTAACAGGTATTCAAATGCCCCAGAAGAGGCAGGGGAACTCCGCCAAGCTCATTTCCTGAAGCCAGAGGCTAAGGTGGTGCTTCACTACCTGTAAAGCTGCAAAACCAGGATGAAGCCTGGGCAAGTACTCAGGACTGCCTACTTAAGAAAGTAAACAGAAGGGGCACCTGGGTGGCTCAGTTCTTAAGCGTCTGCCTTCAGCTCAGGTCATAGTCCCAGGGTCCTGGGATCTAGCCCCACATTGGGCTCTCTGCTCAACGAGAAGCCTGCTTCTCCCCCTCCCACTCCCCCTGCTTGTGTTCCCTCTCTCGCTGTGTCTCTCTCTGTCAAATAAATAAATAAAATCTTAAAAAAAAAAAGTAAACAGAAGCAGATAGAGCACTTAAGCCACCATCTGGTGCCATCCGCACCATCTCTGACATGTGTACCAGACAGAAGGGCTGAACCTCAATTATAAGAACTAGCCCTACACTGGAGGCCCATGGGTGCAGGGCTACGGGGTGTGCTTGGCAGACACACCATGAACTGCTGGACAGGGAGAAGCTCCAAGAACTGAGAATGAAATTTAAACTCCAATTCAAAATAAGACTGTTAAACAAATTTCCAGAAGCATGAAGAAAAAACCCAATACTAAAAAGAACAGCCAAAAAAGAGAGAGAGAAGATGAATTTACTCCTGACAAAAATGAAAATAGAACAAGTTGAAACTGACTTCAAAATAATTAAGTTTAAATCCTCTCCAAGTTAAAAGTAGAAAATGCATCTTTAAAAAAAAAAAAGAGAGAGAGACAAGGGGCGCCTGGGTGGCTCAGTCGTTGGGCGTCTGCCTTCGGCTCAGGTCATGACCCCGGGGTCCTGGGATCGAGCCCTGCATCGGGCTCCCTGCTCCGCAGAAGGCCTACTTCTCCCTCTCCCACTCCCCTTGCTTGTGTTCCCTCTCTCACTGTGTCCCTGTCAAATAAATAAATAAAATCTTTACCAAAAAAAAAGAGACAAGTATGAAACAGAAATTGGGGAAAAGTGAAACAGGAACAGATCGACAGAAACAAGAATGGACTATAAAACCTGGACTCATATACAGCTACACAAAAGAATGATTAATCTGGAAGATAAAGGTTTCACCTAGGGCCAGAAGAGATCACAACATAAAAAGACTGAAGGAGCCATCACTAGAAATAAAAGCTGTATTGACAGACACAGAAACATAGCTAATTGGACTTTGAAAAGAAAACAGAGTAAGTAGAGAATCAAAACCTGCAGAGATACGACTAGGAATGTTCCAAATTAGAAGACATGGTTTTCCAGATGGAAAACGCACACCAAGCATCATCTGGGACAAATAAGTTTAAATCTATGCCTAGACACATTGCAGTCAAATTAAAATAGAACATCGAAAATAAAGTTTTAAAAGCCACCCTAAAGAAAAAAGTCAATCCAAAGGAAACAAAAAGAGAATTCTCAGCAACAACAATAAACACCAGAAGACAAGGAGGTAATACATTCACAATGCTGAAGGAAAATAACCTTCAATCTGGAATTCTGCACAATACAAAATTACCATTTAAGAGAAAGGGCAATAAGAGTTTACTATCCAGGGGCGCCTGGGTGGCTCAGTTGTTAAGTGTCTGCCTTCGGCTCAGGTCATGATCCCAGGGTCCTGGGATCGAGCCCCACGTTGGGCTCCCTGCTCAGCGGGAAGACTGCTTCTCCCTCTCCCACTCCCCCTGCTTGTGCTCCCTCTCTCGCTGTGTCTCTCTCTGTCAAATAAATAAAATATTTAAAAAAAAAAAAAGTTTACTATCCAGAGAACATGGATGAAAAAAACTAGTAGATGAAAAAAAGAGAAAAACTACTACATGATAGATTTCAGTAAACAGTGTTTGAACCTCGTAACTGCTGGAGTTAACTATATGATTAGGCAATATGACATATCTTATAAGTTCTGAGAGCATGGTGTCTAAAAGTAGCTTCCTAAGAGTCAGTTTCTTCTGATGAAGCTTTCAGTGACTTTTTAAAATTCTAATTGTCCTATCAGAGAGCATTTTTTCCCTTTTTCCTAAACGTTAATTGGAAGAGGAACTCTTTAAAAGAAAAACTACATAATTTTCCCACCAAAAAGAGCTATCTAAACTACTACCAATTACTTAGCAGTTTACCTCCAAATGCTTGACAGCAGACACTTGACATTTTGGACTGAAATATCTGGAGACCTTTGTGGACACCCCAATTCACACACATACCTTCATATAGTTTCCCCAAAATAGAGAATGTACTTACAATAAACAAGTTATAATATGACATAGTTAAATTATAAATGAATTATTTAAGTGACCCCTTGAGGCCCCTAAAAAGAGTTAGTGGAAACTCACCAAGGAGTTAAAAACCTCAAAAGCGGGGGGGGGGGGGGGGGGGGGGGG